>NC_134788.1:32474598-32529598 GCF_046742065.1 Oratosquilla oratoria
CTCACTCATCTAACTCAAACAAGTGATGGAAGTTACATCATTTCAGATATACTGCTAAGTGGTGTACCCATGTTATTATTTTAGCAAAATGTAATATATAAAATTTATCTAAGAAATTGTAGAGGTACGTTCCATATATACATCTGTTTTCAGCAAAATTAGTAAAATACCTGTTTTTCTGATAAGACAAAACATTCTCAACAATTATGATGTACTCAGACAGGAACTCCTATCAAATAAGCAATCCTAATACAGGTGAAATTAGTGAGAGGGCGAGGTATAATGTGAGAACAAGTGCTTTAACATTTTCAACCTACAGATCATTCATACACAGAGGCATTACATACACAAACCTAGTCATCTTACTGGAAGCCTGTGACATATTTACCAGTTGTAACACTTCTGAAAGAAAAAAAAAATCATTATTCTCTTTGTGGAATCTTTCTTTAGTACTAGTATCATCTCAGTTGAGAATATGTCTCTGCCTACTAACATTAATATAAAGTTGGATATCATGCGAGCTTTGGTCTCATTTGAACATTTCCCACACCAACTTCCACAGCAAAATACTGCTTTGCATGCATAGCCCTGAGATGGTGCCCATCTATGTATCCACACTACTAGCCACCAACCACCACATGACAGTCATCAATATTGGTCACTGATTATTCATTTGCTCATATCTATAAACACACATATAAACTTCATAAGTATACCAAATTTTAAAAAATTGTAAACTGGTCATTATAATGGTGTTTGCTCTGACCCATTCATGCTGCTTCACTACAATGTAAACATACAGTTGCCAGCTCAACTCTAACATGAGCCACTTTCCAACCAGTGTATCAGTTATTAGTGTTAGCAATAGTATATACCAATAGGACCTTTCCTCATATATGGGGAGTGACAGTCAAAACATACACCCACATTTCATCCATCTCACACACTTTTGTTGGTCTTGTATTCACTTAGTTGTGCCCCCCCCCCTAATAAGAACCATCTTGTCAGGGTGGGGGTGGGAGGATTGCATGTCCCTTTGATCTGGTAAGTGAGACTAGAGGAGACTTCAGCTCCAGCTCTTCATTATGGGGAGTGGGCCACCCATGCTACTAAGGTCAGTGGTGAGGGACTAGATTAAACAGGTACTAGAGCTAGGCTGCTCATATAGGCCAATGGTGCCACTCCCGTGAAAGACCACCTAATGAGGTCGTCCTGTGATAGTTGGTTGGGTGCCTGGACTGGGATGAGTTGCAGGGGGAAGTCTTAGCTCCATCATGAACAAACTTCAAATCATGAGGAACATATTTTCAAAACAAGTGGTTACCACAAGGATGAGGTCCCCTTTTGTGACAGCCAGAGCTTGCTCCCCACATAGTTCTAGTAGGCAGTTGTACACATTCTCTATATATTTTTGTACTTAAAAAATTTCTTTTGTGTGTAAATGTTTTTAGATTGTGCTTGAATTTTTTTATGTAACTTTAATGTGTTTAAAGAGTGTGGGAAGGCTTAGACTAAAAACTACTACTTTTGAGAATTCTTTCTACATTGCAGACTTTCACCTATCGCAGCCAGTCTTAGATTGTGAACCCCATGATTAATGGAGGACAACTGCAAATAATGGAATATGCTTAGTTTAATGGAATTAATTTCACTATTTATAATTCAAGCTTTCCTTTATATTCCCCTACTTATTACCCAGGGCAAAGGGAGAGATGCAGGGATCACCCATCATCCAGGAGGAACCAAGAAAAGTGGGAGGAAAGGAAGGGTGGTGAATGGGAGTGGAGCATGTGGGAATGAAATGGGTGGGACTGGATTTATCTCTTTTAACTTTGGCTACTTCCCTTGTAAGGGGGGAAAAAAAAATCTTCAAAGGGACAGAAAGATCATATCAGATTTTTTTTTACATAATCATGGACCTCCAAAAATGTCTTCTCATCAAATGTTGCAAGGGTTCCATGGATATTCCCCTAGTTATTCTAAACTTCTGTTAAATCTGGTTTCTGCTGAATAGGGACTTGTTAAACCGGGCTTCTATTATAGTACAAGTTTAAAGGAGATTTGACAAATTCTGGGTGAAACAGAAGACTAAATTTAATTTTGAGGAAAGTCTTAAACTAGCAGACACTCCTAGTCAAAGTCAACTGGGGAAAACACAAAGGACACGAGTCAGAGGCCTGACCTACCCAAGCTGGAAGTATCTAATATTAAGCAAGGGAAGGCATAACTGCTCATACTATAATGCAACAACTTGTCATTAATCAATGTAGACTTGTGGAGTGAAAATCAAGAAGTTTTTTATTAACAAAAATATCATAATCAGGGCACAATGAAGTCAGAGTAAAGTTTATAAATTTCTTATTTTAGTACTGAGAAAGACAAGACGGAGCCCATCGCCCAATAAGAACAGAAAAACATAAACAAACATGATATACTCACTGATAAATATAATGATACTTGCCAGTCTCAATTTGTTTTTAAATCTCTATAGATGTTAATATTAATTTGTGGTAGTTATATGTGGGGCTCACAATACTCAGAATGATAACAGATAACCAATGATATAGATAAGATTTGCAATTGTGAAACTGGCAAACATCATATACCATTATGAGTATTTGTGAATTTATATCTCACCCACTCACACAGCAATTTGTATATTTTTTGCATCTATATTACGACAAATTCCACAACTTTTCTTAGTAGCATTTCTTGCAGAAATTAATATTATGGTGAAAAAATAATTCCTGCAACCTTCCCACTACATACCATTTTGTATCAACTGCTTGCACAGCAATTTATATACATTTGGCCTCTATATTATGACAACTCCAACAAATTTTCTTAGTAATATTTTTCCCTCAAATTAATATCAAGGGATGATGAAAAAATAATTCCCACAACCTTTCTGCCACCCACACACCAAGGCATTGTCATGGCTATCCAAAGTGCAAAATGTGTCTGTCCCTGCACACATTGTTATGTTAGATAGGTTAGAATTGGGAGAAAAATATATACTTCACAAAAAAATTATGCAACAAAAATGACACTTTGTTGGTGTGTAGCAGGAAAGTTGGGGATTTTTTACACCATCCCTTGATGTTGATTTCAGCAAGAAATGTTGCTAATAGAAGTTGTTGGATTTGTCATAATATTGATTAAAAAATATATACAAACTGCCATAAATGTTCCCCAGTCTCAATTTCCCAAAAAATCAATACCGATGCTACTATTTCTTTGTAATACTATTATATGTGATTTAGAATATTCAATGACAAGAGTTGGCCAATGAAGGAGGAGACTTGATCTGATCTACCTAATCTTCATAAATATAAAGATGCTCATCCATCTTATTTTTTTCAATAGTTACTGACATTACTATTAGTGTATATATATATATATATATATATATATATATATATATATATATATATATATATATATATATATACATATATATATATATATATATATATATATATATATATATATATATATATATATATATATATATATACATATATATATATATATATTCAATCGATAAGACCTATCCGATGATACAGGTAACTGCATTTGTAAAACTGCCAAACATGTTATATACACACATGTTTACCTTTGCTCAGAATGCCATGCACACTGCCAAACAGGAATCGAAGTGTAGTAAATGCCAACACACTGTGCACTTACAAGCTCAAGAAAAGGGCACACTTGTTTGGTCTTTACAAAGCACAGCCACGAAAATAAGCTCAACAATAAGCTGAAAGAGTGCAACTCAAGCTTTGACGGGCTATAACGTCATATGAAAACAAACTCGTCTTATGACGTATATACATAAAAGACTTTTAATTCACTATCGGAGAAATAAGATAAGAGATACCACATAATGAGTTTATTAACTGTTTCTAAATAATTACCCAATTACCACATAAATGACTTTTAACTACTCCAACAGTATATTTAGAGAAATGGTGAATGTACACCGTAGAACTGTGGATAACAATCCCGGGGTATATAAACAACCTTGTAAAGAGTGCGATGTGTACTGAGGCCAGACAGGAAACTAACGACAAGAATCAAAGAACATAAAAACTCTATCAAATATGATTATAAGAATTCCGCAGTGTTCCTTTACACCAGCAGGGAGGATCATCGCACAGACTGGAAAATGCTGTCATCCTTCACAAATCCCAATGCAGTTTCCTGAGAAAAACAATTGAATTCTCCCTTATAAAATAATACCCAAATTCCAATACCTCTAAAGGTCATTGGTCCCCAGATTGCATCACTTGGATGACAGCCAATAAATTAATTTCAAAAGCGACCGGACCAGACCTCACAACTGTCAATCTTTGATCAAACCATATCAAGGGCATGTGACACAAGTCCCCCTTTCCCCGTTTCCTCATCGCTACATTTATTATTGTACACTACTTTTTGTATCTATATGCTGAAGAAGACCACATATAGTGGTCGAAATATACTGATCTTTGTATCTAATGTTATTTCTCCGATAGTGGGTTAAAAGCCTTATTTCATCAATGTGCGACTACATTATGTTTCTCTAATTATATCTATATATATATATATATGTATATATATATATATATATATATATATATATATATACTGTATATATATATACATATATATATATATATATATATATATATATATATATATATATATATATATATATATATATATATATATATATATATATATATAATCATTGTTTTTGTTCACGTGTTGTACTCGTGATTGACAGCTATTTCCCTCCCAAAAGAGAATTCAGCTCTAGTTCATATATGACCGATCAATGGTAATGCTGAGGCCTTATTCCAACTCTTGTGGGCGGGTAGTTGGGTGTGTGTGTGCATGCAAGGTCACATCATTACCATTAATCGGTCATATATGAACTATGAGCTTTTTTCCGGGAGTGAAATAGCTGTCGATCACGAGTCCAACACGTGATCCAAGACCATGGTGAATCACACACACACACACACACACGACTCGGTGGCGCAGTTGGTAGAGGCTCAGACTCTCAACACGGTGGTACCGGGGGTACTGGGTTCGAATCCTGCCCAGGGCTGAAATTGATTTAGTATCGCTGCGCCTCGAGTCGTCACTCCAACTCTCGTGGGCGGGGAATTGGGTGTGTGTGTGAGTAAAAAGGTCATAGCATTACCCATAGATCGGTCATACGAGCTCTGAGCTCTCTTCCGGGAGGGAAATAGCTGTCGATCACGAGTCCAACACGTGATCCAAAGACCAAGGTGAATACACACACACACACACACACACACACACATACATATTATATATATATAAATATATATATACATATGCACACACACACACACACACACACACACACACACACACACACACAGTGGCGCAGTTGGTAGAACGATGAACTACTAGCATGGTGGTGCGCGTAGTGCTTGGTTCGAATCCTGCCCAGGGCCGAAATTAATTTCGGTACAGCTGCGCTTCGGGTCGTTACTCTGACTCTCGTGGGCGGGGAGTTGGGTGTGTGTGTGTGTGAAAGGTCATAGCATTACCCATAGATCGGACCTACGAGCTCTGAGCTCTCTTCCAGGAGGGAAATAGCTGTCGATCACGAGTCGAACACGTGATCCAAAAAAGACCAAGTGAAGTGAATACACACACACACACACACACACACACACACACACACACACACACACACACACACACACACACACATATATATATATATATATATATATATATATATAAACATAAGAACATAAGAAATAAAGGAGACTGCAAAAGATCATAAGGCCTACACTAGGCAGTATATATATATATATATATATATATATATATATATATATATATATATATATAAGAATTCCGTTAACATATTTATATAAATATATATATATATATATTTATATATATATATATTTATATATATACATATATATATATATATATATACATATATATACATATATATATATATATATATACATATATATATATATATATTGCGTGTGTGGTATCGCCTATCAATCCTACCTTAGCTAATTATTCTCTATATATTTCTTCCACTGCACCTTTTTTCACTCGCTCTTCCCCTCGTTCGCTACACGCACACACGCCCATACGCATCAACCAACACTTTTTCGCCCCCTTCTACACGGTGACCTTTGACCCCGTGCCGGGAGTGCCAACTGCACATCCATACTCGCACCATATTTTCCACATTCCTACCCACCCCCCTTGATCTCGAGATCAATCTATTCTTCGTCTTCTTCGTCTCCTCAACTTCCTATTTCGTAGTCCTACAACCATCCTGGAGGACGTCTATTACACTGCGGTTGTCGAAACGCTGCTCCTCCATCTACTACTACGTTGTAATTCTCTTCATCGTTTTCTCTGCCATCCATCACACGACGAAGATCTAGGGTATGTCGTGGCACTCCCTCGACAGAGATGTTCCGTGAATTTACCTCCGTTATGATATCCCTCGTCCACTGTGACGTGCACTTGCTATCCCTTGGTTTCACCCATACCTCCTCCCCCACCTGTACTGGGGTTGCGCCCTCTTTAGCATTGGTTGGTAGCACCGGCGCTACCCTGGGAAGTCGCCAGTCATATTTAAATAAGGTTCTCTGAGGAACCAAGTCTTCGTCTTGGCCTGACCTAGGGGACATATTATGCTAGAAGACTGCCTCCATGGGCAGCATTAGTGCCCTTTCGGCGATAGACATAATAGTGCGATGGTGTCGTTCTAATATTCCATTTCCCCTCGGCCGGTAAGCAGCCCTAAAGAAACGTCTCGTGCTCCACTTGTCCAGCCTTTCTTTCAGTGCTCCCAACCGAAATGCGGTGCGATCATCCATCAGGGCTTCATCCACTGGACCCCGTTCCAGAAATATCCCATTCATCACCTCTCCCGTCTCCGTCTTCAGCTCCCGCCAGATGGCGAATCGCCCTGGGCCATAATCAACCATCGATAAGTACATGACCCGTCGATATTGGGTTACGTCGACCGCCAACCTCCTCCAGTTCTTTTCTACGCTGAGTTACCCCGTTGCGTGCGGTCTCAGGACGGGATCTATTGATTGACATCAGACATGTGCTCTCATAGACCGCCGGACTTCTTTCCTAGTTATATTCGGGTCAACTTTCCTTGCTAAGAACAATGACTTATCAACACCTAGGTGATGGGTTCCATGCAACTCCTCCGCGCATAGGGATCCTGCGGCGCACACTCCAACCTTCTCTTCCTGTTCTTCCGACACTCTCAGCCAGCTTTTCTTTATTCTGGTTAGCACGTCCGCTCTGTTCAGTCCCGACGGCACTTGGACTACGCTCACCTTCACGCTGAACTCGTCTATTAACTCCCTCAGGATCCCAAGGCGTCGTTTCACAATGACTTCATTCTGCTCACTTCGTGCGTATTCTCTTCCCAACAGTCAGCATTGAGTTCATCCATCCCGCCACCGTGGCTGAGTTTGTCTTGATTCCGATCTCGTGTAGTCCCCGTTTCAGCGCCAAATTGATTCCTTTTACAACCGCATCCAACTCCAATACGTTAATGGGATGGTAGTCATTATTTAGCGCTGCTACGACCCATCTTCTAGTACTATATCTATATCCAGGACTACACCGGTTGCTATGCTGCTAACATCACACCATATTACACCTCTGTTTTGTTGCGGTGCACTCCACTGTCCTCTCACTGGATCATCGCGTCTCACCCGTCGTACGACGTCACGTATCATCGTGAGCGTGCCCTCATCAACCTTGTCCCCCCAACCCTTCGACCCTGACCGCCTCTTAATATAACTGCACGTCACAAGGAGCCAACCTACGATCGGGTAGTGACCAACCAATCTCCCACACAGTGAAAATAACTCTCGTCTGTTCATTTCATCCGTTACATCGGGGATCTCTTTGCCTCTCCTGGACATTAGGTTTCCTCTCCCGTTTCTCTCTGGTCGCACTCCCAATATCGCTCCTCCTTCCATCGGCTCCGGCTCCTTCGAGACCAATCCAAACCGAGCTAAGTGTTCTACCACGTCCGACGCCGGTACAACAGTATCATCCACTAATATATTATCGAGGTAGGAATCCGTGCCCTTCATCACTTCAATCTTCTTCAGCACTGTCTTCAGGATCTTCGTAATTATCCCCGGAACTGAGAACAACCTGAATCCCAGTCCGGTCAAGCAATATGTTTTACCTTTATATTTTGTTAGTTGGTATTTCCATAGCTTCTTCGCCACGTGAATTTGTACCTAACCCGCCCGTAGACCTACAATTATGGATGCACCCATCGTTTGGCGCCATTTGCGTAGGGTCTCGTTGCATACGTCTACAAAATCATCGCCAGTGCGACACTTTACAAACTGGTTCAGCTCTCGGAAGTCCAACACCAGTAGAACTTTGTTCTTGGTTGGCTGCACCACTGCCATCAGAGGCAAGATTCCATCCTCCACTGGCTCCTCCCAAGGACTCAAAATTCCCTCATCAATCCACCGCTGTACTTCGATGTCAAAGTCCTCTCTCACCCTCTTTCCGAGCATCTGTTCATAGGAGCCGACTTTGTTCTTCAATATAGGCATCAGAGGCCGGAAATAGACGTAGGAATGCCAATGAAGACCGACCATGTAGGGCAATGTCGCCACGAAGCTCGACCTTGACGAGAAGGTGGCACCTTGTACAATTGAGGACGAAGACTTCCTGGCGAAATTTGATGGCCAGAAGTGGAAGGTAGTGTGGTACCTCCTTTGAGGTACCACTCTACCTCCCACTTCTGGCCATCAAATTTCGCCAGGAAGTCTTCGTCCTCAATTGTACAAGGTGCCACCTTCTCGTCAAGGTCGAGCTTCGTGGCGACACTGCCCTACATGGTCGGTCTTCATTGGCATTCCTACGTCTATTTCCGGCCTCTGATGGCTCCTTCCTCCCCATTCCGTACTCGAGTCACATATCGCTCCAACCCTCACTTGTCCGGTGATAAACGTGACTTCTGGGAGCTGTGTAATTGCATCCATCCCCAGCACCACGCCAATTCCCTCTATGACCGTTCTAATGACAAGCACTCTTAGTCGTATCGGAATGCCCTCCACCGACATTTCAACTTTCTGGTCGCTTTCGCACTTTGTCTCCCTTCAACTGTCATCAGGGTCATATTTCCCAGTCTGAACCCTTTAATCCTTTATATATATATATATATATATATATATATATATATATATATATATATATATATATATATATATATATATATATATATATATATATATGCACGTGCGTCATATGTTCCTATTTCTACTTTCTATACTTTTTATATACTTTGTAGTTTATATTTTATCTTATTATTTGCAGTTTCTAATATATATTTCTATATGTTTTTGGTCTTTGTATTAAAATATCGTATTTATATTTTATACATAGGTTGATATTTTATATTTATATTTCATGTTTATATTTTCTATTTCTATTTTTAAGGGAAGAAAATGGCAGCAGACTGGAAGTGAGTATTAAGGGAGACTGAGGGAAGCGGATAGCTTTAGATACTAGAGTGCGAAAGTGTTGGGAGAGGGAGGGGTGGAGGTAGAATGTAGATTGAGAGAAGCGAGTAAATGCCTTGGGGGATTGACAAGTGTAGTGAGAAATAGGCATTTGGGAATGAATGCTAAGAGGAAATTGTATGAAGGAGTGATTGTGCCGACAACGCTGCATGAGGCAGAAACATGGAATATAAGAGAGGTAGAGAGGAATTCGAATGTGTTTGAGATGAGGTGCCTGACAAGCATGAGAGTTACTAGGCTGGATAGAGTAAGAAAGGAGGTGAGGAGGAGAACGGGGACGGAGAGGGAGTTGGGAGATAGGGTTGATGAAAGATTATTGGGATGGTTTGGACACATGGAAAGAATGAGTGAAGAAATATCTGTAAAAAATGTGTGGAAGGCAGGGGTAGGAGTGAACATGAGGGGGCGATCAATGATGAGGTGGATGGATGGGGTAAAAGAGGCATTGAGAAAGAGGAGGAAGGACGGGAGAATATAGGGGTGAATGGAGGGTGGTTGTGTATGGATGATGCTGTGATGCACGAAAGTAGGTGGGGGATGGGGGAGTATGTGTGAAAATATTTGACGCAGCCCCGTCCTCTCTTTTCCTACACGAGGAGACGGAGGTGCTGGTTTAATGAAGCGTCCTTGCTGTTGATGTGCTGTGTCTTGCAGCACTGCTTTCTGACCAAAGGCAGTGGGCGAGATGCAGGGATGACCCGCCATCCAGGAGGAGCCAAGAGAGATGGAGTGGTTGGGAGTGAAGTGTATGGGGATGGAATGGGTGGGAGTGGATTTTTTTTTCTATGCATTTTTAATTTCTATGCTGAACAGCTATTTCTATTTTTATATATCTACTGTTTTTTCTACTCTGTGCATATTTTCTATTTCTATAATCCGGCTGTGATCGCTGACACGACAGAGCAACTGCAGATGGAAAGATTGAACACAGGAATAAAAAGAAAATGTCTAAAAACAAAACCGATATACGTAGGATGCTGAACGGAGGGCAAGAACTTAAACAAGCTGAAATTTTCAAATGCCTAGAATTGTATTTCAGTGAAGGATGACATGACTTGAAGAATGAAGTCAAAGATTACCAACTTCAAGCTTTATCAAACGTTTTCCAACATTAATGGCGTAGGGCCTATACAATCTGCAAAAGTCGAAACAACGCCAACATTACAAAGAGCCGAAGATATTTTCAGTATAACATTACAATATAAAATATTGGGCGGGATTCGAACTCAAACCGCTGGGTTAGCAGTTACTAACACTACCACTGCGCCGTCGAGCGTGCGTGTGTACCCTTTTTCACCATCAATTAGTTTTCGTTCCACCCGGAAATTTCTGACCCGGACTCCCGCCGCGTTTTCTATGCATGCTCAGAGGTGCGTGGACAAATGCTCACAGGGCATATATTCACAGAACAAATACTCATAAGACAATTGCTCACACCCTTAGATGAATAAGCAACAAATGCTCACATTTTAATTTTCACTTTTTTTTGTGTGAATATACACATAAATCTTATAAAACAATTGTTTGTTCAAAGATCTTTATTTGTTTCACAATACCTGCAGCTTTTTACAGTATCATCATATGGATCCACTTGGATTATCAGTCTTTATTCCAGATGGATGCAGTGTCCTACATTGATGAGGTGTACCAGTTTTCATTATTTCATCCAGCCATTCATTCACTTGCTAGCAGGTAGCAGTTCGTTTTGACTTTACACCCATTGTTTCCTTTGAATTTGAGTCCATCGGTTCTTTGCAATTTTATCATCTAAAAAATGTTTTTTAGTTTAGTAAACTTACACATCACTGATTACAGAGTACAGACCATGTCAGGTATGCACTATTTACCAAACATGGTTGTTGGCCAGTCTTGTTTTCCTTTCTTTACCTTTTGAGTAAAGTCAAGGAGAATGATGGAATGGGCTTTTCCACTGCATTCCCTTTTCTTTGCCATAATTTTTAACTGGAATATTTGCTTTGGCTTTGTTTCAGTGTTGCACTTACCTTGGAATATCTACTATTCCAAAGCTCTTTGTGTAGCCCCTTTTTCATCAGTATCTTCTTTACTTATGTTGTCATTTTTTAACAGTAGGTCTCTGAAGGATTTTTTTTTTTTTTTCAAAGAGAATTTGATAAATTAGGAAAAAATAAGATTGTAACAAGTATTCAGTCATTAGGCCATCAGTACTATTTGAGGGGGAAAAATTAAAAAGATGCTTATTGATTTATTTCACTTGACTGAACAAAAGCTGGTGATGAATTACATGTGAAATTATGAAACTGTACACTTACAAATCAAAGATCACTGACAGATTCGCAAAATCACATCTTTCTTTTCTTCTGTATTATTATGAAATTATACTTTTCATTTCTTTAAACAAAACATTTAAATTTCATCCTAAATACCTTGTGTGTGCACATTTTTTGTATTACTTGTAAAACATGTATGTGTGCAAATATGTACAAAACTTACAGCGAGCATTTTTTGTGGTACAGGTTACACTGGAATGACTTCCCTCCAGCATGAGTCACCATGTGACGACTAAGAGACCCTTTCATGAGGAAGCACAATCACACAGGTTACACTGGAAAAGCTACTCTCCTGTGTGGGACATCACATGATATTTGAGCTGATTTTTCAGAGAGAAAGCTGCATCGCACAGGTTGCATTGGTAGGGGTTCTCTCCATTGTGTGTCCTCATATGGTTCTTGAGAGTACTCTTTTGTGAAAAAGCAGAATCACACAGGTCACAATGGAAAGGCTTCTCTCCTGTGTGGGTCCTCATGTGCTGTGTGAGAGTATCCTTTCTCGAGAAAGCAGAATCACACAGGACACACTGGAAAGGCTTCTCTCCTGTGTGGATCATCATGTGATACTTGAGATTACGCTGATGTGGGAAAGCTTTATTGCACAGGTCACACAGGAATGGCTTCTCCACTGTGTGGCTCTTCATATGCTTTGTGAGAGAACTCTTTTGTGGGTAAGCAGAATCACAGAAGTCACACTGGAAAGGCTTCTCTCCTGTGTGGGTCCTCACATGCTGTTTGAGATAACTTTTTTGTGAGAAAGCAGAATGACAGAGGTCACACTGGAAAGGTTTCTCTCCTGTGTGGATCATCACATGAGTCTTGAGGTGATGCTTTTCTAAGAAAGCTTTATCGCATAGGCCACACTGGTAAGGCTTTTTTCCTAAATGGGACCTCATGTGCTTTGTAAGATAACGCTTTTGTGAGAAAGAAGAATCACAGAGGTCACACCGGAAAAGCTTCCCTCCTGTGTGGGTCCTCACATGATTTGTGAGGTAACTCTTTTGTGAGAAAGCAGCACCACAGAGGTCACAGCAGAAAGGCTTCTCTCCTGTGTGAACCATCATATGATCTTCGAGGTGATACTTTTGTAAGAAAGCTTTATTGCAAAGGCCACACTGGAATGGGTTCTTTCCTGTGTGGGTCCTCATATGCTTTGTAAGATAACCCACTGAGTGGGTTTTCATATGCTTTGTGAGTGAACTCTTTTGTGGATAAGCAGAATCACAGAGGTCACACTGGAAAGGCTTCTCTCCCGTGTGAATCTTGACATGATCTTTGAGGAGGGCCTTTCGTGCAAAAGCTTTGTCACACATACCACACTGGAAAGGCTTCTCTCCTGTGTGGGTCATCAGATGCCTCCTGAGAGTATTTTTTTTTGAGAAAGCAGAATCACACATGTCACACTGGAAAAGCTTTTCTCCTGTGTGGATTGTCACATGATCTTTGAGGTGAGATGGATGTGTGAAAGCTTTATTGCACAAGCCACACTGGTAAGGCTTCTCTCCTGTGTGGGTCCTCATATGACTTGTGAGAGAACACTTTTGTGTGAAAGCAGAATTGCACAGTTCACACTGGAAAGGCCTCTCTCCTGTGTGGGTCCTCATATGAATTGTGAAATCACACTTTCGTGAAAAAGCAGAATCGCACAGTTCACATTGGAATGGCTTCTCTCCTGTGTGGGTACTCATATGCTTTGTAAGAGTATCCTTTTTCAAGAAACCAGAATCACACTGGTCACACTGGAAAGCTTTACTACTTTGTGGGTCACCACAAGATCTTTGAGGTGACTTTTGTGCCATTTGAGATCACTCTTATAAAAAGTCAGAACTGCACAAGTCACACTGGAAAGGCTTCTCTCCCGTGTAGGTCATCACACAATATTTAAGATGACTATACTGCAAATGTCACATCAGCTCCTTTTCATCATAGGGAATCTACAGAGAGCTCTTCCAAAGAAATGGTGATGGCTACCCTCATTCTGGAAAAAAAAAATGTAATTATATAATTGATATCTAACTCTTTTAAATTGTATAATACACTGTAATGGGGATGTAGAGGTTTTGCACACGTCATTTCATACTCGAGTCTCTTTATATCTAAACAGAATCTTTGTACATGTGTAAGAGGCTTGTAGATATAAGTGGTGAGGTAAAAAGAGTGGTAAATAGTGGGAGTCTCATTTCATTGGATTGACTGTTTTGTAAACAACAGTTCAAAGATGAGAAATCTTATAGCTTTGCTCTCAGTGTTACGTTTTTAAACAGGGGTTTGGGGACTCAATTTTATTACTTTTATTGCTGATGTTGTTGTTGTTGTCGTTCCCTAGACTGTCTGTCCGAGCAGTCCTGTCTCCCCAAGGAATGCCATAGCCAAAACTGGGTTTTCCCACAAATCCTTTATAGAGTGTATGTTGTGTTGTTTGCGTGCATGATTGTGTATAATGCAGTCTTCCATTATGTGTTGTATGGTATGGGGTGAAGTGTTACATCCTGGGCAGCTGTTCACAACGTGGTCATCCAGCCTCTTCTGGAAACTTAGAAGTGCTGGGTGGTGGCCGCACTGCAGTCTGGCCAGGTGGACTCTGTCCTTTTGTGGGAGAGAGGATTCAGAAGGGTGGATATCAGGGGGTCTGGCATGCAGCAATGTGTTGTCTTTCAGTGTGTTAATGGAGCAGTGAGTGATATGATTATGAATATGTTTCCGGAGGCTGGTATTTGGTGGTTGTGGAGGAAGAGAAGAGAGTATCTGTGTGTGACACAGGTCTTTAGGTGTTGTTTTAATGTTTCTTGGTGTGTGTGGGTGTTCTGCTATGTAGTGTAGCGGGTGTGATGTGTTTGTGGTGGCTCCGGCAAGTGTTTGTGTGCCTCTCATGTTGAGGTGGTCCTTGACTTTGAGGACTTTTGTTTCATGGTGTAAATGGTCTGTAGGTGTGCAGTAAAATTCGAGATTGCTTGAGTAAGCCATATTGCATGTGGAGCTATAACAGCAGATCTGATTGGAGAAAGGGTGGAGGAGAAAATTCAATTGGTTCACAATTGTAAGACCACACTCCTGGGGAAGGTTTTTGAATATAACAATAAAGATCACTGGACTAAGGAATTCATGACATCACTGCAGAACAGATCTAAGACCCAAATGGTTATTGACAGGATTCCTTGCAAGAACTTTCTTAAGAGCTGTGTACTACAATGAAGAGAAGATAGATATAGAAGGAAAGATAGAAATTACATTCACTTCGATGGAAGACTATAACTGAAGGAGAAAATAACAGTGGATGATTGGAGGCATAGGGCCTACCAATTAAATTCATGAGGGACTAATCTTTTATGTATTACACAGTGACAGTGGTAAGATTTAGAAGAAAAGGAAGAAGAGGTGAAACATGCCATCACCTAACATGAAATAGGTAGATATATATTGTATTCTGCTTTTTCATTAGAAATGCACTAAAAATCATCCAATACCTACATATATATTCACCCCACCCTGACCAGAATGAATCAAATTTTGCTTCAGCTTTTTCATTATATCATGAGATTTGGAACTGGGCAATGGCTCAGCTGGCTACAGCAGTCATATTTTAATATAACTCCACAACATTCCACATTTGGGCTCAAGACCTGAATCTAAATATGACCTACTCTGGGACAGTTTATTCCATTCATTTTACTCACAAGTCACATTGTTTAAGATACACTGGTAAATGGTGTACCTATGTTATTATTTTAAGAAAATATATGAAGTTGATCTAAAAAACTGTAGAGGTACTTTTCACATTTTTGTCTTGGCACAATTAGTCAAATATGTGTATTGCATGCCTAACCTCATGATGGTGCCCATCTACATGTCCAAACTACTCACCATCAACCACCACTTGACTGCTTTTAATATCAGTCACAGATTTTCTGGTCATATCTATACACACACATATCAACTTCATAATATAGCAAAAATTTTAAAAATAGTAAATTGGTCCTGATAATGTTGTTTGGTCCAACCCATCCATACTGTTTCATCAAAATGTAAACACACAGTTCTCAGACCAATTCCGACATGAGCCACTTTCCAACAAGTATACTAGTTGTAAGTGCTGCCAATAGTATATACCAATATGCCTTTTCCTACTTTAAGGGGTGTGGCAAAGTCAAAACATACACCCACATTTCACCCATCCCACACCCTTTCATTGGTTTTGCATTTACTTAGTTTTGCCCCCCCCCCTCCCTAATAGGAGCCATCTTGTCAGGGTAGAGGGGGGGGACTTCCCTATGAACTGGCAAGCGAGACTAGAGGAGGCTTCAGCCTCAGCTCTTCTTTAAGGCCAGCCATGCTACTAAGATCACTTGAGAAGGACTGGATAAAGTAGTTCCTGGTGCTGGTCTGCCTGTATAGGCCAATAGTGTGGCCCAACAGAAGGACTCACACCTTAGATTAGGTTAGCTTAAGTTTAGTTTAGGTTGCGAATTAGAGCCTTATTGATTCCACTGCATCCTCTACTCCTATCAGAATCCTCCTCCTACTGTTACAGTTCAGAACAAGATCTCTATTTTGTAAAACTGTTAAGATAAATCTTTGACAATTCTCTCCACCTCATCTTTAGCAAAGCATTCCATTACAAAACCCTCTTCTACATCATCACCAAAGCCCTCTATATTATCCTCAGTAAAATGACCAACTCCAAGAACAGAAGCCCATACTGTGGAAGTCCATGCTCACAAAGATTCCTAATCAAGAACCCATAGTAAGGATAGTAAATCAAAACAGACATTTTTCAACAACAAAATCTGGCATGCAGCAATGCATTGCCAGGCCCCCTGATATCCATCCCTCTGAATCCTCTCTCACCCAAGAGGAGAGAGGTCACCTGGTCAGACTGTGTGGCCACCATCCAGCCCTTCTAATCTACTAGAAAAGGCTGGATCAGCATTGCAGATAACTGTACAGGATGTAACACTTCACCCCATACTATACAACATATTATGTAAGACTACATTGTGCACACCAATAACATAATGTACACTCTATGAGAGATTTGTGGGAAAACCCCATTCCAGCCATGGCATTTCTCAGGGACATGGGACTGCTTGGACAGCCAGTCTAGAGAACAACAATAGCAACAAAATCCCCAACAGTTCCTTCAGTCACACCAAAAACATTTCTGAAGATCTGCTGAGTCCCTTCACTCAACAGATGTCCTCCCAAGAGCCAATAAGGAGCACCAAACTGCCCTTCAGCAGATTCCTACAGCTATATCAGACCCCCAATCTCAGGTTACTAATTTGACAAGCAACTCTAGATAAGACAAACCTCACCGGTTGAGTGAAGTACCAAGTCAGTTTAGCAAAGGGAAACTCCTCTCTAAAGCTCTCCCGAAACCACCCTCAAAATAACAATATTCAAATTCCTACAATTGAATTGCCCTACCTGTTGTGAGGAGACAGCAATCAACCCCAGAAGGGTTTCACTAATTTCTTTAATAGAGGATGAGGCATTATAGATTCTAAATTCAAGGGTGACAAGGTACTTTCATTGTCAAACTGGTCATTTTACAGCCATTAATATTTCTCTTGGCTCTTTTAGATTCTAATTGATAATTTTTACCAGATCTGTATGGCACTGACCACTTTCCCATACTATTGGAATTGGCAAGGATTGAACCAAAATCTCATACTCCCCAGTGGTGTTTAGACAGGGCTGATTAGCAGCTATTTATGGAACTCAATTCATTTAATTGTTCATGGACCACCTTTGATAGCTCTGAAGACATTTTAACACATTTTACTGATAAATTACACTCCCAATCTCTAAACCTGGAAAAGACCATCAGTTGGCAACCAATTATCCCATTTCCTTAGCCTCTTGCATTTGTAAATTGCTGGAAAAGATGGCAAATGGCAGGCTTATATGGTACTTGGAGAGGCAATTACCTGTCACCTGTCCTTTATAGTTTTTGTAAAATAAGGTTCACGTCTGATGCTTTTTGGTCCTTAGAATCTTCTATTTGTGAAGCATTTGCAAATAAACAACACCATGGTATTATATTTTTTGTTTTGGATAAAGCATATGACACGGCTTCATAACACGGCACTTTACAAAAGTCTATTTGAGTTCAGTCTAGGTGGCAGACTCCTATTTTTATACAAGTTTCTATCTCATTGTTTCTTATGTATGCAATTTGGGAGTGCTCTGTCTGAAGCTTGTCCACTTTTCACTGTGGCTATAAACAGTATTATCAGTGCACTTTCAAAAGGAGTTTCTGGTAGCTTATATGTCAATGACTTTTCAGTCTCCTCTGCAGTGCAAATGCCACTGAGAGGAAATTGCAGTTAGCAATAGGATTTCTCAGTGGACTACAACTTGGGGATTCCCTTTCTCTGCTTCAAAGACTGTGGCCATACAATTTTGCCACCCCCATGGTAGTTGTCCTGATCTAGACCTATATCTCTAGAAAAGATGAATCCCTTGTGAGGAAGAAACTTGCTTCCTGGGACTAATATTTGACAGCTGCCTGACTTGGGTACCTCACCTTCATTATATTAAGGCTACTTGTATGAAAGTGCTACTCCTTAGAGTTTTGGTTCACACTTCCTGGGGTGCTGACAGACAGACCCTTCTCCTATTACACCTAACAAAATTCTAAGTTGGAGTATGGTTGTAAAATTAAATTATCTGCTACTGAGAATTGGTTTCATGTATTGAATTCAGTGCACCATGCCAGTGTTTAGCTGGCAACTGCTGTGTTCTCCTCATCCCCAATACCTAGCTTATTGGTGGATACAGGTGTCCTTCCATTGGACATCATCAATCCTTATTGCTGAGTTGCTGGTACAGAATCTTCCTGAGTCAGTTTCTTATATGGCAGTTTCCAAAGATTCATACCCAAGTTTCCCTAAACCTTTCAGCCTCAGGGTTACATCTGTTATGGGGAGATTAAATGTACCTTCCATTACTGTATGTCCTTATCAATTTCCTAGAGACGGTTACTGACAATTCACTTATGTTTCTGTCTGCAGCCCTTTTACTCCTTCTAAAATCTCGATACCAGATTATGAGTACTATACATTACTCCTAGAACACTGTTCCACACATTCTGACTCCATCCCAGTATGTACAGATGGCTCAAACACTGATGCTGGGGTGAGATATGGTGTTATATTCCCTTCATTCTGATGAACTAGTAGCCTCCTCAGTTTTTAAGGCATAACTATCCACCATTATCCTAGCTTAAAGATAATCTTTACTCTGCTAGATTCAACATTTACAATTTTTAGCAACTTGTATTCTCTCTGCTGTACAACATTTCAGTCCTTCCTTCCATCCCCTTGTTTTATCAGTTCATGAGTGGCTCTATCTACTACAGCATAGAGGCTACCATGTAGGGTTTTGCTGGGTCACAGCACATGGAATCTCAGGGAATAAGAGGGCCAACAGGCTGGCTAACAAGGCATCAACACAAACTGCCCCTTCAAACCCCAGTGAATTTCATGACATGTACTACACTATATGGTTAGCAGTTCTTGACAGTTGACAGGACAAGTGGGAGGCTTTGATGGGCACCACTAAGATGGGGGGTGGGGGGGAGATAACCGCTCTTCTTTCTGTCCACTAAAAGAAATATTAATTCATAGTTCTCATATAAGGGGCTAAAAATACTCAGAGTTATGAGTTAGCCAATGATATAGAAAAGGATTACAGCTGTAAGACTGGCGAACATCTATATAATACATGAAAAGGTTTCCCAGTATCAATTTTCTAAAAATTGACACCAAGGTTACTATTGATTGGATACTAATATACTGCATAGGGTATTTTTTTTCTTTTTAGTTGTACACACCTACATGATATAGCATTTGAAAATTAAATAATAATTTTGTAAATTATAATACATGAATATAATATGCAATTTTCTTGGCATAAATAGATAACAAAAACCCTTGCTACAAGCAAATCTACTAATGAACAAAGCCACTAGGCTATGGTTGAGACACCACATTGTTGTCTGTCCAGTCCAGTCACTGCTTGATGATAGCTTTCACATTGTGGACTCGGTGTTCTGCTGTTGTCTGTTAATTGTCCGGGGTAAAATGATAATCAAGCTGTCACCATCCGTGACGACCCGGATAATCTTCAGAATTTGAGGTATGAAATTACTATATATGGGTTAGGTTATGCAAGGTAAGATTAAGTAGGTAGGTTATATAGGTTAGATTAGGTAGGTTGGTTAGGTTACGTGGGTTATGTTAGAATAAACGAATTTATCCTTTAATTTCTTTAGCCTTGACATCTATCAAAACAAACATGGCATATCATTCAACCACTGCAACTTCATTCATTAGTAAATCTGTTTTAGGTTGGAGTATTATAATCTACAAAAATAATAATCAATTCTTTTATTGCTATATCACATAGGTATGCACTTCTAAAAACTAACCATATATAGGGTTCAAACTATTCAATGATAAGAGCTAGACAATGAATCTGTTTTCCCTAAAAAAGCGTAGACTCAGAGGTGACTTGATACAGGTCTTTAAAATTTTAAAGGGAATTGACATCAAAAGTGACAAAATTTTCACATTGAATGAGAATCAGACAAGAAACAATGGTCTCAAACTGTCTGGAAACAGATTCAATTTGGAAGTAGGTAGAAACAACTTTGCCAACCTTGTAGTTAATGAATGGAATAAACTTCCTGCACAGGTAGTGCAATGTAGTTCAGTTCGAAGCTTTAAGAATCATTTAGATAAACACCTAAGCAAGATGCTGTAATGATTATAATTTATTTCATATTATTTGTTTTATTTTGTTATCATTTGTCTGTTTTGATTTTCATTTATCATTAGCTATATGTCAATTCATTATTATTTACTATTTACCTGTTTATTATTTAACTATACCTATGCATTTGTTTATGTAATTTATTTACATTATTATATTTTTTATTTATTAATTTATTATTATTATGATTTTTTGTTTACATCCGACCTAGATATGGACCAAAAGGTCTCCTGTCAGCATGCTCTGCCTTTGTAATCCTTTGTAAGGTAAGAATTACAGCTGTGAGACCTGACCTAACCCTTTCTAAATATTAAGATGCTCACCCATCTCATTTTGTTTTTAACAACTACCGACGTTACTATTACATCTCAGTACTTATAATCTGGGGTTCAATATATTCAGAATCATAAGAGCTCGCTGATGATATGGGTAATTTCAGATGTGAGACTGGTAATCATATTGATAAATACTCCCATGTTACCCTGCTCAGAATGCTTTAAACACTGCCAAACGGGAACTGAGGTGTACTAATGCCAAATGCGAACTCTATAGTGATTGCACTTACAAATACAGGAAGGCACACCTGTTTGGCCTATACACAGCACAGCTACCAAAACAAACTCGCCAATGTGCAGGAGTATAACTCAAGGCCTGTCGGGCTATGACGTCATATGTAAACAAACGTGATATAAGGGTCGAGGTGTAGGTTTACCATATATATATATATATGTATATTTATGTATATATATATATATATATATATATATATATATATATATATATATATATATATATATATCTTTTCTTTTTAGGATATATGCCCCGTGGGGCTACAGGGAGAAGGATGCCTAGTCCCTCTCCCCGTCCCTTTCTTCTCGCCTCTTACGATCCAAGTGGGATACTTGGTGGCAGTATTCTTTTCCCCCACCACAGGGAATTCCCCCATCACAGAAAGAGAATACTCAGAGAAATGGTACAGGACAGCAACAAGGGGTTGGGGGACAGCATAACGGAGGGACAGTCGTAGTATAAAAGTGTCATCATTTCTCTATGAACAGAATTTCTTCTATCATAGACAAAATGATGTGTGGCTCTGGTCCGTAGGGGCGCCCCATATAGACCCTAAAGTATCGACTGCATGCTACTTTGCCACAATAACAAGCAGCCAATACCCCAGACGGTGCTCAGATGAGAGGGAGGGTGGAAGGGGTGTGGAGTGTATTTAGGGATGAAATGGGTGGGAGTGTTTTTATGCCTTTCCCTTTTTGGCTACCTCCCTTGGAAGGGGGAAAAAGCCTTGGTATATGTATGTATATATATATATATGTATATATATATATATATATATATGTATATATATATGTGTGTATATATATATATGTTCGATTGAAGACCAGAGCTAATTCAATATCCACTATCTTCTTAGTGATTTTCTCAATTTTTCCGTGACCAGCGTCCAGCGACGTCCTGGTGATACGAAGACCTCACCTCCGTCCAGTACCTGACTCCTAACTCTCCTAGTTCCCCCCTTTTTACTTGTATTTAAACTCCTGTTCTGTTTATGTAATCTCACTTACCTGAAGATGGTTGGATGACTCAACCGAAAGCTTGTATTTATATTTTGTGTTACAATAACATCATGGATCTCGGAACGATTAGAAAAATTGAGAAAATCACTAAGAAGATAGTGGATATTGAATTAGCTCTGGTCTTCAATCGAACATGTCTACAAGAAAACTTACTGCCCATTTATACTAATATATATATATATATATATATATATACATATATATATATATACACATATATATACATATATATGTACATATATGTACACATATATATATATACATATATATATATATATATATATATATATATATATATATACAGGGTGACCACAAAAACACTCTTTGATTTAAATTATTCATAATATAACATATTGAGTTCAGAATTTTACAAGTTTGGTGTCCATAGTTGCATAAACTAATGCATTTTTTTCTCTCTTTTTTTCCAGTTCGCAATTTCTACCTAACCCGCTAGGTGGCAGTTTTATCCAAGATAGCGTACACCCCACAGCAACGTAGCTGGTGTGTGTTGGAGTTTGGCAAAACAAACAGTGTTACAAATGTGCAGCGTTCGTTCAGACACATTCATCATAACAATCCACCTACTAACAAGTCCATTTTAAAGTGATACAATGGTTTCATTGCGAGGGGGTGCATCTGTGATCAGAGAAAACGACATTCTGGCCGCCCAGCAGTGTCAGAGGAAGTTGTCGACTAGGTCAGAGACGTTTTTGTTCGCAGCCCCAAGAAGTCGACACGCAGATGTAGCCGAGAGTTAAAACTTCCACAAAGCACAGTATGCAAGGTCTTACGCAAACGCTTGAGGTTTACCCCTCATAGGCTGCAACTGGTCCAAAAGTTATACCCGAAAGACAAAGAAATGCGCTTTGAATTTTGCCACAGTCTCCAGGAGTCAATGGAAAATGATCCTGGTCTGCTGTCAAAGATCATCTTCAGTGATAAAGCAACTTTCCACCTAAGTGGAAAGGTGAACAGACACAATGTGAGAATATGGGGGACCCAGAATCCTCATGCCAATCTTGAGTTTGAAAGTAACTCTCCCTAAGTGAATGTGTTTTGTGCAGTAACAGAGAGGTCTGTGTATGGACCGTTTTTCTTTGAAGGACCATCCATTACTGGCCAAACCTACCTAGAAATGTTACAGAACTGGTTGCTGCCAAGACTACAAGCTGCTGAAGGTGATGGCTACATTTTTCAGCAGAATGGAGCACCGCCACACTGGTCTCTCAATGTACGCGCATTTCTCAACATAAACCTACCAAACCGATGGATTGGCCGTGCTGAACAACACGACCAAGTGTTTTGCAAATGGCCCCCAAGATCACCAGACCTAACTGTGTGCGACTTTTTCCTCTGGGGATATGTCAAAGACAAAGTTTACATACCTCCCTTGCCCAAGACCATTGATAAAGTGCAGGAACGTGTCACCGAAGCTCTACGCACGATTACGCCAGATATGCTACAGAAAGTCTGGACGGAGCTTGATTATCGCCTTGATATTTGCCGGGCAACAACAGGGGCACACATCGAGTGCCTATGATATCAACCCATATCTCAAATGAAACTTTGTTAATTTCTGCAACTATAGACACCAAACTTGTATGATTATGAACTCAATATGTCATAATATAAATATTTGAAATCAAGGAGTGTTTTTGTGGTCACCCTGTACACACACACACACACACACACACACACACACACACACACGCACGCACGCACGCGCACACACACACACACACACACACACACACACACACACACACACACATATATATATATATATACATATATATATATATATATTTATATATATATTGTATATATATATGTATATATACATATGTATAATGTATATATATACATATATATATAATTATATATACATACATATATATATATATATATATATATATATATATATATATGCTAATAATAAAAATTAAACCATTTCAAAGGTGACACATTTTAAAAATGTTACATGTCTTAGAGAGGGGTGGTCTGTAAGTCCTCCGAGGTCATAAGTTCTTCGAGGCAGTAAGCCTTTCGAGGCTGTAAGTTCTCCGAGGGTGCAAGTTCTCCGAGGGTGCAAGTCCTCCGAGGGTGCAAATCCTCCTAGGGTGCAAGTCCTCCTAGGGTGCAAGTCCTCTGAGGGTGCCAGTCCTTCGAGGGTGCAAGTCCTCCGAGGGTGCAAGTCCTCCGAGGGTGCAAGTCCTCCGAGGGTGCAAGTCCTCCGAGGGTGCAAGTCCTCCGAGGGTGCAAGTCCTCCGAAGTTGTAAGCCCTTCGAGGCTGCAAGTTCTCCGAGGTCGTAAGTCCTACGAGGGTGCAAGTCCTCTAAAGTTGCAAGTTCTACGAGGTTGTCAATCCTCCAAGGTAATAAATCCTCCAAAGTAATAAGTCCTCCAAGGTAATAAGTCCTCCAAGGTAACAAGTCCTTCAAGGTAACAAGTCCTCAAAGGTCGCAAGTCCTCAAAGGTCGTAAGTCCTCAAAGGTCGCAAGTCCTCAGTGGTCGCAAGTCCTCAGTGGTCGCCATGTTCCCTTGAACTGACCAGGAAAAATGTCCCTTGGGTTCGGCCTCGGGGCGGAACCCCAACACGGGATCCCCAGCACAAGATACATCCCTATTGTGGGATTAGAGCGCGGAGCGCAATGGCTGATTCGGACCACTTATACACTTCGTAACTCATTCGTCAATTGTCACCACTGGGAAATACATTAGGTAGGTTAGGTTCACTTTAGGTTAGGTTTTAACTGAATTAGATTCGGTTAGGTTAGCTTAGGTTAAATATTTGTATAAATATTCCATCATTTTGATGACTTTTGTTACAAAAAACATGTTAAACTTATTAATTTTTACATTGATTCTAATTCTCTAAGAAGAGATTGATTATTTCTTCTTTAACATTTCTATCTTTCCTCTTTGTCTTTTAACACAAAATTCATATAAAACATTATTGGCGTTCTCAATATCACTATTATCGAATAACATATATAGTATAGTAACAGCGTCATCTTGATAGGGTCGCTGGATTCGTTTAAAATCCAATATTGGTAATATTTGACTCGAAACTGAGCGGGTCTCCCTGCGCTAATGTGCTGCGAGCAACAACCACTAAACGAATAGAAAACATCCTTAAGAAACAAGAGCCTGTATAGTTATTAGCGGAACTGTGAAATTAAGAAAACGCATGTGCTTCACAACGAAACAAGAACAGTTGAGAGTACATATAGTTTTTTGTATAATTATGCATAAAAATGCCCATATATCAATAGCAGCACCCCAATATAAAAACAGATACATGAAGTGAAATCATCTCCATATGGGGAAAACGATTTATAAGATTGAAACAGCAAGTTGGAAAACCTCAGCTTGTACAAAATTACAAACCTACAACCAACCAAACTGAAACTGCATGAATAACAACCACGAAATTCCTCGAAGTGTTTCCAATCAAATTGATTGAAGTTTATAGGCGCCTAAAATATGCATCTTGCTTATGAACACAACATACCAAACTTACACAGACAACGAAGGCTGTAAAATTGAAACCTCAATTGTTTTTATTTAATTAGTTTGAATCGATTTCATCATCTATTGCGTCTTTAAGAAATTACTCAGTCTCATTAGTCATTAATATTAGTTATATCTGGTTTTCCATATGAATACGATCCATTCACATTGGTACCATCTCAAATATGACAGAACAAATCAACGTGGGTAGAGGATAAGAATGAACGCGAAGTAAAGATTAAGAAGAGTTAAGAACTATGATGAAGTTTGGAGTGTGACAGAGGTCAAATGTGATATAACTTGGGTGCGTCGAATTTGTGTCTGTATATATATTTATATATATATATATATACTGTATATACATATATATATATATATATATATATATATATCTATATATATATATTCCACTACAATAATGTATTGTAACCTATTACAAAGTATTTTTATATCATCGGTATCAAAGCAATGATTGGTATTAACTAAAAATGTTTATTAGTATAATCATTAATTCAGTGTAATTTTGTAGTTTGAAATTATTTTTGAATGGTCTTTTCTACTCCAGCAGTAAACATTCACCGACCCCCTTTCGACCCCTTGGCTATTCATTGGCCCCTTGGATGTTCTGATCGACCCCTGCGGGGTCGATATCGACCACTCTGAGAACCCCTGGTCCATATACTTTGGGAATGCTATTGTCGCCTGACCACGCCCTGATTCGTTGCATAGCCTATCATAGATAGGCTATGCATATATATGTCACACATTACAGATAGGCTATCTGTAGTGTGTGACATTTCTGCAACGGGTTACAGGTGATTTGAGGCGTGGGTCATATATAATGAAAGCAGTTGAACTTGCATAACGCCGCTACAATACACATATATTGTCCTCATTTCAGATGGGGAGGGGGTTAATGGTAGGGCTAGCGCTGATGGCTGACAAATTTCTAGCCCTTGCCATTAAAAATTCCACTTAATAAAATTATCTTAATGAGTGCTTTAAATGTTCAATTTGCTCATTTCAGTTGGGGTGGGGGTGGCTAATGGGGGGGCTGACCACTTTTTGGGGGATGCTAAAGCTCCCCCAAGTCCCCCTTGGCGCCGCCGCTGGATAAGACATAATTAGTTTTTTCTTTCTTTCTTTCTTTTAACCTTAGCTAAACTATTGCTTTGATTTGTTAGTCTACACTAATGAGCAACGGCTCATATATTTTTTTTTGTCGAAAACAGTTTCTTGTTTAGTAAAATTATATGGCAGGATTAGAAATATGAATAAACAGTACAGAATAACACTGAAACACGAGAAATAAAGTCAGGCATGAAAATATCATGCACACAATAAAAAAAAATCTCGCTTTATAATGTTTGAGTTGCAGTTTTTCTCTTTCCCCATATTTTCTTAGCATGCCTAATGCATAATATATACTATTATCATCTCGTGGCACATTAGTAGAAATACTTGGTGAAAGATATGTTTGAAATCATGTATGTAGTACTTTGCAAAGTGTATATAAACTCGGTCTGTCCACCTTATTGAAAATTACGTTATGACGTCTCGTAGCCTACAGATTCATGTGGACGACTTGAGGCGAGCGGGGTCGGCTTTCAGCGACAAACCATACACATCGTGCTAATATTTCTCGTGTGGGATAGAACACTTTTGTTGGCATGGTTGTCTGGGAGCATGTGTTTTGTCTTAGGAATCTTTCTGATTTTCACGATTTGCATGTTGTTATAGTTATAAGATCCATTTGTCACTGAGAGCCTCTCTTGTCAACTGGCCTATTAGAGTTGCTATTTCATTCACAGTTATTTCATCACAATAGCCATCATCATCAGTATAATCATTACCATTATCCTTACTATCATTATCAATATCATTACCGTCACTATTATTGTCATCCATCATTGTTATCGTCAGTACTATTATCATTATAATCATCATTATCATTATGATCATTACAATGGTATTATGGTATTATTGCTATCATGTGTATTCTTTTTGTATTAGGTCACACATGATTAGTGGTAATGACGGATACTTGGACCCAAATTAGCATTGGCCAAAAGCGACGAAGTGATCAAACTTTGCTATCATCATCAAGAAGAGCGGATGGCAATTCTGGATCATATGATGACATGAATCACGATCATCGAGCAGAGGACAGCAGTGAGACATCGATGGCCCTGGTGCATCGGGGAGAGAGTATGAATGGAATTCGAGTGAGGATGAAGGAGTTGCACCGACCCCCACACCTGACATGGTCATGATTTTGAGCCTCACATTCATAATTTTGACTCTAGCTCATCAGGTGTCACTTCAGTTTTTTCCCGTTGGACCTGATGGAACGGAAGCAGAATATTTAGAGGTCTTCTTTGACAATGAAGTAATCGACAAAATAGTGCAGAAAACTAATCTACAACATAATTATCTCATAACACACGAGAGTGATAATTCAGAAGAAAGTAATACACATAGCCACCTCATAATATGGAAAGACGCAACAGTCAGGGAACTCTTTGTGTTTTTTGTTCTAATCATTCTGATGCCACACGCAAAGAAACATGTCATCAGCGACTATTGGAAAAAAAGAACCGTTGCTGGGTACACCAACATTCGGGAAATTCATGTCAAGAAATAGGTTCCAAACATTACTAAGGACCTTGCCACTTTGCCACGAATACACAACCTCGACCAGACGACCGCATGTGGAAGATACGTGATGTGTTTATGATGATAAAGGAACGGTACAGCCGATTTCTCAAACCCTTCTGCAAGCTGGTAATAGACGAATCGCTTGTGCTATTCAAGGGACGTCTTATTTTCAAGCAGTATATGCAGACGAAAAGGAACTGATTTGGAATCAAATTGTTTGTCTTGTGTGATTGTGAGACTGGTATTATAGTAGACATAATCCCTTACACAGGTACCAGCATTGATTACAATCGAAATGACCCTCACGGAAGCACCAGGAGCATTTAAAAAAAAAAAAACTCTGCTTGCACCATACATGGAGAAAGGCCACGTCTTTGATACAGACTCCTCCTATTATTCAATTACCCCAGATTTGTCCCGTTTTCTGCACGACAAAGGGGTAGGAGGATCCTGTGGTACAGCTCGAAAGACACGAAAACACATGCCTCCACTTTTCGAGGCACACAAAACTAGAAGTGAGGACCACAACATTCAGAAGTGGGGAAAGGTCATGGCAATGCAGTGGCATGGCAAGCGTCAAGTCATTATGCTGTCAACTTTGCATACCGGAAAAATGATGATTACAGGGAAGGTGAATTACAGGACAAGTGAAGTAACAAAGAAACCAGACCTTGTGATTGACCACACGGCAAATATGCGTCTTGTTGACAAGGTCGACATGATGGTGAGCTTTGTGGAATGTGTGAGGAAAACTGTGCTCAATACCCACAACTTCAGGCCGATAAGGAGTGGCAACAGACCAACGTCTCTGAAGAAATTCAAATATGCAGTGTCGTACCAATTGCTGGAGAAGTACGGAGAACAGAGTTCACCACACCCAGGCCAGGCCGCCACTCGCTACTTCAAAACATGCCCGATCGTCTGGCCTGCACAGCACAGCGTGGGTACAGAGGCACTACCTGGAAATCTCTCTCACCCCCAACACCTACTGCTGCCTCAATAAAACGTACAAAATGACAAAGGTGATTGCCACGTTTGTATGAACACCATCCTGTGACCAAAGAAAAGAAAATCAACATCTTACCATTGTGAGGAGTGCAATGTAGCACTCTGCCCAGGGAAATGCAATACGCAGTACCACTCTTCGAACCTATTGAGTGCTAGAGTACTGAAAAAGAAATATGCCTTGTGGCTACACGCCAAACGACGCATCGTTCCATTTGTAAAATGTGTACTTGTATTGAATGTGGTGCTGACTAAAGTTTATTTCCCCTCTTTCTCCACACTAGCTTTCCTTCCTAAATCTATTGTTGCATTTCTCTTTTCTTCAGACATTTACGCCTGTCCTTCCTTAACTTTCCTCACACCTTTACTATCCTCTCCCTTCACTTCTCTTTCCTTTCTCATCTAATTCCGCATTATTTATGAGGAATTATATATTCCTGCTGTCCACTTGCTATATGATCTTATGGTCTAAATGAAAAGGTCTAAAGGAGTTATCACTATAACGAAAATTATTTGTTTGGTCTATTATCATATTTTCATTCTAGTTTTCACTCATTTATTATCAGTTTTGATGTATTGGAAATTGTTAATTTCTCGTCTGTCTGTATTATTTCCTTCATGATATAATGTTGCATTGTTATGAATTGTAATTCATACCCCTACTAGAAAGGGATGGCAGTAGTTATTACTGTATTGGAAGTTATAATTTTTAGCTTTTACTAATTTTTATTGTATTGGAAATGATATATACTAAAGGTGTATTTCTTTATATTTATAATTTGAAAATGTAAAATCAATTCATGAATCTATACGTCACCATCTAGCATCTCTTTAGCTCCAATCATTTGTCGTTGAAATGTGTACTAGAGACAGATGCGCTTTCTCCTCTCTCTCCAGATGGTAGGTAGTATCCAAGGGTGAGGAAGATAGTGCTGTAGTCGCTGAAAGCCGACCCTCCTTTCAACCCCTCATTTCGTTTCGTTTCCTCTCTTTACTTCTCCGTCTAATATTCAATAATTATTCCTTCGTCGTATTCTGCAGTATCATAACGTATTACAGGGAAATACTTTATTTGATGGAAAGGTATTTATATGAATTCTTATTCATGAGTATCGGGTCCTGACGTTTCATTTTCACAATTTATCATTATTTCGGGAGGATAAGGGTGATATATATATATATATATATATATATATATATATATATATATATATATATATATATATATATATATATATATATATATATATATATATATATATATATAATTCAAAACAGGCATGTTCGTTTTTCAACGGTATATTCCCCTCGAAATTAGTCAAGATCTAAATTCAGTATGGCGACATAATTTAGCCAATCATAATCCAGCACTGCCGTCGAGTTGCCAATAGCCAATTTTCACTCAAATTATTCCAATATTTCGCATTATTTCTCCAAAACTACAGTATGCATAAGCATGACAAATATTTACTATATCAATTAGATAGTAAGCATCGTTTTGGCAAGACAAAAACTAAATGAAGTAATGATTATGCTTTTACCCTAAGCTAAAAAAAATAATGTAACAATGCGCATGAGTATGGCAGTGTAAGGGTAAAAAGTTTAGTTTGTTTAATATATTGATATATTTATTTATCTATTTACTTGTTTACATATTACGTTTTATGTGATTTAATTTTCATTTATTCCTTTATTTTTTCTTTATTAATTCTATTTGTATTTTTATTTATTTATTTATTTATTTATCTATTCATTTATTCATTCATTTATATTCTCAAGGAACAAAAACACCTTTACGGGTTTTTGGGAAAAATATCGACTGTATTTTCGTTGAGTGTGAAGGAGTCCATGTGAGGAAATTTGGACGGTATTTCTGTCCCGTTGAAGGATTTTTTTGTTCGCGAATAGAACAAAAAATATACGATTTTTCTGCCAAATGTGAAGGAAGACATCGACATAGAAAACCAAAATCGACGGCATTTTTGCCTAGTGTGAAGATGGAAATCGACGTCATTTTTGTCTAGTATGAAAGAGGAAATCGACGGTATTTTTGCTTAGTGTGAAGATGGAAATCGACGGCAGTTTTGCCTAGTGTGTAGATGGAAATCGACGGTATTTTTGCCTAGTGTGATGATGGAAATCGACGGCAGTTTAGCCTAGTGTGAATATGGAAATCAACGTTATTTTTGCTTAGTGTGTAGATGAAAATCGACGGTATTTTTGCCCAGTGTGAAGATAGAAATCGACGATATTTTTGCCTAGTGTGAAGATGGAAATCGACGGTATTTTTGTCTAGTGTGAAGATGGAAATCGACGGTATTTTTGCCTAGTGTGAAGATGGAAATCGACGGTATTTTTGTCCCGTGTGAAGATAGAAATCGACGGTATATTTGCCTACTGTGAAAATGAAAATCGACGATGTATTTACCTCGTTTGAAGATGGATATCGACTGTTTTTGCCTAGTGACGACGTGAAAAGGAAATCAAGATGTCATGGTATCATGGAGCTAAATTTTCAGTTCACCACGTAGCCTCACGTAACACTGAACGAAAAATTCTGAGAAAGCTCGTGGAGAGAAAAATGTTTTAAAAATATAGAAAAGACGATGAATTTTGACAATTGTGTTCTTATTAAAACTGAACGAAACATTCTGAGAAAATCCTTGTATACATTTAGAGAGAAACGTTTTAAAAATAGAAACACTGAACGAAAAATTCTGAAAAAGCTCGTGTAGAGAAAAATGTTTTAGGGATATAGAAAAGACGATGAATTTTGACAATTGTGTTCTTATTAAAACTGAGCGCAACATTCTGAGAAAATCCTTGTATACATTTTGAGAGAATCGTTATAAAATATAGAAAAGACGATGAATTTTGACAATTGTGTTCATATTAACACCGAACGAAACATTCTGAGAAAATTCTTAAACACGTGTAGAGAATGTTTTAAATATAGAAAAGACGATGAATTTTGAAAATTGTTTTCATATTAACACTGACCGAAACATTCTGAGAAAACCTTTAAGACTTTTTAGAAATATAGAAAAGACGATGAATTTTGAGAAGTGTTCATATTAACACTGAATGAAACATTCCGAGAAAATCCTTAAACACGTGGAGAGAACAACGCTTGAGAGATTGAGAAAAGATGATTTTTGACAATTAGTGTTCATATTAACACTGATCGAAACATTATGAGAAAACCCTTAAACACTCGTAGAGAAAATATGAAAAATACTCGTATAGAAAGGACGATACATTTTGACAATTATGTTTATTTAAACACAGCGAAACATTCTGACATTTGTGTTCATATTACCACTGAACGAAACATTCTGAAAATTTTCTTAAACACATGGAGAGAAAAAGTTTGAAAAATATAGAAAAGACAATGAATTTTGATTTTTTCCATGTTAACACTGAGCGAAACATTGAGAAAACCTAGATAAAAACCTTTGAAAAATATAGAAAAGACGATGAATTCTAAAGTGTTCATATTAACACTGAACGAAACATTCTGAGGAAACCCTTAAACACGTGGGGAAAAAATGCATTAAAGACATAGAAAAGATGATTTTTGACAATTGTGTTCAAATTAACACTGAGCGAAACATTCTGAGAAAATCCTTAAACACTTATAGAGAAAATATGAAAAATACTCGTATAGAAAATACGATAAATTTTGACAATTGTGTTTATTTTAACACTAAACGAAACATTTTGATAATTGTGTTCATATTACCACTGAACGAAACATTCTGAGAAAATCCTTAAACACGTGAAGAGAATTTTTTTTAAATATAGAAAATACAATGAAATTTGACAAAACGTTCTGAGAAAACACAGAAGAACTTTTTAATAAATAGATAAGACGATGACTTTTGAAGTGTTCATATTAACACTGAACGAAACATTCTGAGAAATCCCTTAAACGCGTGAAAAGGAAACTGCTTTAAAGATATAGAAAAGATTATTTTTGACAATTGTGTTGATATTAACACACATTCTGAAAATATCCTGAAAAAATTGTAGAGAAAATATGAATAATACTCGTATAGATAAAACGATAAATTTTATCTATTATGTTAATTTTAACACTGAGCGAAGCATTCTGACAATTATGTTCATATTAACACTGAAACATTCTGAGAAAATTCTCAAACATGTGGAGAGATTTTTTTAAATATAGAAAATACGATGAATTTTGACAATTGCGTTTATATCAACACTGAGCGAAACATTCTGAGAAAATCCTTAGACACGTGTAGAGATTTTTTTTATATAGAAAAGACGATGAATTTTGAAATTGTTCATATTAACAGTGAGCGAAACATTCTGAGAAAACCTAGAGAAAAAACTTTTAAAAATATAAAAAAAGACGATGAATTTTGAAAAGTGTTCATATTAACGCTGAACGAAACATTCTGAGAAATCCCGTAAACACGTGCAGAGAAAAATGCTTTAAAGATATAGAAAAGATGATTTTTGACAATTGTTTTAATGTTAACACTGAGCGAAACATTCTGAGAAAACCCTTAAACACTTGTAGAGAATATATGAAAAATACTCGTATAGAAAATACCATAAATTTGGACAATTATTTTCATTTTAACACTGAGCGAAACATTCTGATAAAGAAAATACTATTTTTGACAATTGTGTTAATATTAACACTGAGCGAAACATTCTGAGAAAACCCTTAAACACTTGTAGAGACAATATGAAAAATACTCGTATAGAAAATACGATAAATTTTAAAAATTATGTCCACTGAGCGAAACATTCTGACAATTGAGTTCATATTAACACTGAACGAAACATTAAGAAAATCCTTAAACATGTAGAGAATTTTTTTAAATATAAAAAATACAATAAATTTTGGCAATTCTGTTCATATTAACACTGATCGAAACATTTTGAGAAAATCCTTAAACACATGTAGAGATTTTTTTTATTTTTTTATAGAAAGGATGAATTTTGATTTTTTTTTTATTAACACTGAGCGAAACATTTTGAGAAAATCTAGAGAAAAACTTTTTGAAAATATAGAAAAGACGATGGATTCTGAAAAGTGTTCATATCAAGACTGAACGAAATATTCTGAGAAAACCGTTAAACACGTGCAGAGAAAATGCTTTAAAGATATAGAATAGATTATTTTTGACAATTGTGTTCATATTAACACTGAGCGAAACATTCTGAGAAAACGTTTTGTCAATCTCTAGATATCCCGTGACGGATACTATTTTTTTTTCGGAGAAAAAAAAAAAATATATATATATATATATATATATATATATATAATATATTTTGATACAAATTATATGCTTGCAAGTTTATGATTTCTAAAATTTTATAATCTAATATAAAGGCAATAAGATATCCAGCATTGGTAGTAGATACTATTACCTCCGATATCTAATAAACATACCAAGTACCTTTGTTCATTGTATAAGGGGACACTTTAGTAAATATTTCAGAATCCTTGTGAGGCGACATGAAGCATATTTGTAAACACTTCAGCCCCTATGCTAAACGTTCATTATATTAACAAATAAGATGTATGATAGTGGTACAAAAAGAATGTTGCATTTCAACACAATGACTCTGAGTTCAGTAATGATTCTTCGTTTCTGTTAGTATTATTGTCGACTGGAAAATTAGATAAATGGTGACCGCCGACCGTTTTCGTCTGTTTGAGACATCTTCAAGGAATCTGTCAAATGTAAATTGGGAAATCTGGGCCTATGTGTTTCAGTTTCCTTTTTCTTATACTTAAAGGGGCCTCTGTTTCTATATGTACGGTTGGGATTGAATCTTCCAAGTCCGGTACTATTTTATGCTTCAAGCCTGCATCTTACAGCAATGGCTACTCCGTCGTTGATTTCTTTATTCCTGTCCCGCTGCTATACTGCACATTAATTGACTGTAGGTCGCATAGCGAAGTAGCACTTTTTTGTGGTTCCTACATAGTTTAACATCGTTTCTGTTGAATGACCAGTATAACACATTGTGTTTACGTAATCTATATATATACATTTCTAATGTATCCTTGATCTCTGTGTTTCTATCTTTTGATGTTATTATTGTGTAACCGTTTGTACGTAATGATGGGCAATAGTTAAATAGATTTTTAATTGGACCTGATGCTCCTTGAGATTTCACCAAACAACAGTTAGGCGTTTAGAATACTAAGGTTAAACCTAGGAAATGCAGTCTTTGAAATCCACATTATATACAAAACATCCACTACCAATAAGCCCCCTATATATCTTAATCAACTTTTACCACACAATCTTTTGTATAATTGATGATTCAGAGCACGATACACTTTGCAGTTCTACAGACACTATTTTGTCATCACGATGACATTCCGACATTAAGACGAGTCATAACTTTATCTGTGGCACTGGTAGCGTGCCGTTCAATTACATTTTATTTCCTGTGCCGCTAATATCCACATTACAAGGGCATAGTGTACAGAGTGCATGGAATTCACAATTTCTGCTTTTAGAAATATATCCAAATTCTTAAGCCAATTCACAAAGGATTACAAAGGCGGAGCATGCCGACAGGAGACCTTTTAGTCCATATCTAGGTCGGATGCGAAAAAATCATAATAAAATAATGAATGAAAACTATAATAATGTATATAACAAATAAAATACATAAATCAGTGGCGAGATTCAACCAGTTCTTACCGGTTCGTACGAACCTGTTCTTCGAATTTCACGAGTTCCGCGAACCAGCTATCAAAACTTAGTTTATGCAGCCTATATTACAGCCTGAGTGAAGTATGCATCCTATTGGCCTAATGAGAGAATCTGTTAATGTTTTTGAATCCCACCACTGGGTTGAATGTATTCTTGTCTGTATTTCCTCGGGAGCTTGAATACATACATACATATACCAAAGGCTCTTTCCCCCTTACACGGGGGGTAGCCAAATAAGAAAAAAAGGCATAGAAATCACTCCCATCCATTTCATTTCCCATATATTCCACTCCCCTCCACCCTCCTTCCTATCTTGGCACCTGGATGACGGGTCATCCCTGCATCCTGTCCACTGCCCTGGGTCAGAAGCAGTGTCGCAAGGCACAGCACATCCACAGCAAGGCCGCTACATAAATTCGGTGACCCCCCCTCTCCGTCCCCTCATGCAGAAAAGGAGAAGACGGGGAGAAATCCCCTCGGGCTGCGTCAAATTTTTCTCATACATACTTCCTCACCCCCCAATCCCCCACCCACTCCCCCTCATGCACCACAGCCTCATCTCCATTCACCCCTATCTTCTGTCCTCTCCCGTCCTTCCTCTACAGACATTCCTCTCTTTTGTAATGCCCCTTTCACCCCATCCATCCATCTCATCCTACGACGCCCCCTCATATTCACTCCTTCCACACTTTTTTTTTTTTACTAATCTTTCTTCACTCATTCTTTCCATGTGTCCAAACCATCCTAATACTCTTTCATCAACCCTATCTCCCAGCTCCCTTTCCACCCCTGTTCTCCTCCTCACCTCATTTCTCACCCCTAACATACTTCTCAAACACATTCCAACTCCTCTCTTCCTCTCTCATGTTCCATTTTTCTGCCCCGTAAATTGCTGTTGGCACAATCACTCCTTCATATAACCTCTTAGCATCCATTCCCAGATGTCGATTTCTCATTACACTTTTTAATTCACCAAGGCATTTACTCGCTTCTCTCAATCTACATTCTACCTCCACCCCCACTCCTCCCTTTCCTGCTACATTCGCACCCAAGTATCTGAAACTATCCACTTCCTCCAGTTTCTCACCCTTAATACTCACTTCCAGCCTACTGTCACTCTCTCCCCTTGTACATCTCATCACCTTACTATTGCCCACATTTATCTTCAGTTTCCTTCTTTCACACACCTTCTCAAACTCTGTCACTATCTCAATCCCTCCTCTGATCCTGCTACAAGCGCAGTGTCGTCAGCAAACAACAACTGGCTCACCTCCCACTTTTGTCCATTTTCTTTAATCATCTCCAACCCTTGACCCACCACCCTTGCATTTACCTCTCGCACCACCCCATCCATGTAGCCTACAAGTTGAACAGCCAGGGCGACATAACACACCCCTGACGAAGTCCCACCTTTACCTCGAACCACTCACTCTCTCCATTTCTAATCCTAACGCAAGCTCTACTACTCTCATAAAAATTCTTGACTGCTCTTAACAACTTTCCTCCTATCCCATATAGGGAGCTTAAATACCACCGTTGATTTAAAGCAAGAACATTAAGTTAACCACTCCCCAATGTTGCCTTCGGCAGACTAACCGTCTCAGATGCTCAGTCTGAGTGTATGAGTCGGAGCCTCAGATTCCGACGTGTACTTCATTGATGTCTTGTACACGTGCACTGCGGACCCGTACGTTGTTACCAATGGCAACTACACAAACTTATAATAAAATTACATCAGTGGTTATTGTGGCTTTCAATTCACTTTTTTTTTTGTATACGCAAGGTAATGACATAATTATTTTTAAGACAAGACCCAAAATAGACAAATCAACGTTCTGCTTGAGGCGTCGCAGATGGAGAATGAGATGAAAAAAAAAAAAAAAAGGACTGTTTGCCAGGTAGTCCTTGCGTAAATGGCTCGGACGTCCATAATGTAATTCTCGGATATGTACCTTCTCCCACACGATCTACATAGGAGGTAGAAGGACAACCCACACGCACCTACTTTTAAGGTAACCACGCTTAAAGTTTATCGCTGAATACTACAAGGAAAACGGTCTAAATGCATAACTATTAAACATCAAAAGAAAGGTCTAGGGTAGTTTTGCCCTGCCAAGTGGTTTTAAAAAAACGTTTATTTTATTTTTGGTTACGGCTGCATTCTATTCATCCCTACACCGTAATTTTTAGAGTGTATGGTATAAGAGGTATGTTACTTTATTTTGTGTGTGTTATGGCCGACTCTAGTTCTTTATAATGGCTTGAGAGAGTTAAGTTCATTGTCAGGAACAAAGTATTGTTCCTGACAATGCCTTTTGCGGATTTACCAACCCATTCCCCATCCTACCACTCATGAACAAAGTTAGTGGTCACAGTAGGGATGGAATTTACTATGGCAATTTGATATCAAACGCTAGTATTCTAGAATGTCATCTACACTCTGATCGGGGTCACCAGGGCGCACGTCCTGCAGCATCCTGCGCCGCCAGCAGCCTCTGTGGTGCGAAGAGGTTGAGAAACATAAACAGGGCCAGCAGGGATGTGATTGGCCACGTGCGGGGGTGGGGAAACAAGATCCGCTTTCATTGGATGCAATCCTCGTGGCTTGTCCCTCTTCCGCGGCTGGCTGAGAATTAGTGCATCCCACGCTTCGCACCAATTCACGCGAATTTGTGCCTTATTCTAACCATGAGAATTGTCGAATTTCATCAGGCCTACCCTTCCACAAGACTTTTACACCCTTGAACAACAGGTTGGCGCGCCTAACTCAACACCGACAAATTTGAGGGTTGACCCCTCTTCATAGCATCACATAATTTTTTATACAACCAATACAATATCATCTAAATACAAATTTAAATATAATTTAAAATGCAGTTCAATACAAGGCACACATACATTTTATTATTATTATTATAAATTATTACTCACGTAAGGACGTGATGTTAGCAGACATGAAAGACATTCACAATAGGACGTGAATTCCACTTAAAACTGATGCCTCGAGAGTATCAGCAAGGACTTTTTTGTGGCCAGGCATAAATTTCATTTCCAAAATATTTGGAAATATAAATTCCACCTAGTTAGGCGAGTGAACACAGAAATCTGTATGTGTGCAAATTTTGACACTCTTGGCAAAGTATGTGTACATGTATAAGAATCTCTATACTGATCAGTTAAGCAAATGCACACTAGTATCATTACCTACACCGAGAAAGTTATGTTTTTGCCAGCGTTCGTTTCTTGGTTTGTCTGCTACCAACTTTATTCAATAAGTTATGAACAGATTTCAATTAAATTTTGTGGACAGGCGAGTCTTAGGCCAACAATCAAGTTAATTTATTTTGAAGCAGATCTGGATATGTATGGGGATCCAGGATTTTTTCTTTCTTTCGAATTTGCGACCCTGCCATTTATAGATTGTATACAAATTTCATTTCATAATTTATAATGTGGGCAATTTTTTTTTTTTTTTTTTTTTTTTTATGACCCTGATGTTGGTGGAGGTATGAGCCGAGTGCCACCTAATTTAATATTTGATGTATTTGATATACCTTTTCAATTTGGCTTTCCAGAAGACATCAATAATCATATACTTTAATTCTATTGTTTGTTTTTTTCATTTGTTTTGCACCAACTGATTTTGTATTTCATGAGTCCTTTGTGTGATAACAATGACTGAGCTGACAAAAAATATGTAATACATATTGTAGACTCATCTGATTAGTATGAATTGAAATAAAATATAACACTAATGACTGATTACCTTTATTTAAAATTTCTTACTTTGTAATTAACTATTTACACATATTGAAACAAATCTATTACCGGTACTGTTCAACTTGTTTCATTTTAGCCTCTAACACCTTATTTCTTCTTTCTTATGTCATTGGTATTCACTCTTTATACACACTATATTGATTGGATTTCCATATAATTGGTAGTTTATCACTCTCATAAGCTATATGCAAATGGCAATTTCTTTTTTTTTATTCCTTGCTCACAGTCTGCACTAGACTCAAGAAAGAGTCCTCCAATTTCCATCAACTTAGCCAAGTCACAGAAATGTTCATTCTAAAGAGGAAATACTAATATTCATGTAAAATTTTAAAGAATTTTGGATTAAATTTTTTCTTGCACAGAAAAATTGAGATCATAAAACTTAATTATTTCTGTAGGATCAGCCTGAAAATAATTATATTCAAGACAAAGGACAGTAATAACTACATCAAATGAGAAATCACAATGTGAAATAGAGGAGGTATCAAACACTGACCATTCTTATACCTCATCCTCAGGGAATCTGTTCTGTAAATGGGTGTATCAGTTTTCAGTACTTCATCCAGCCATTCATTCACTTGCTAGCACGTAGCAGTTCGTTCTCACTTCACACACATTGTTTCCTTTGAATTTGAGTCCATCGGTTCTTTGCAATTTTATCATCTAAAGAATGCTTTTTTAGTTTTGTAAACTTACAAATTACTGATTACAGAGTACAGACCATGTCAGGTATGCACTATTTACCAAACATGGTTATTGCCCTGTCTTGTTTTCCTTTGTTTACTATTCAAGTAAAGTCAAGTAGAATGATGGAATGGGCTTTTAACTGGAATCTTTGCTTTGGCTTTGTTTCAGCGTTCCACTTATCTTAGTATTTCTACTATTCCAAAGCTCTTTTAGTACCCCTTTTTAATCAGTATCTTCTTTGCTTATTAACACTAATGACCCACTTTTGGAGGGAAGAATAAGCAAAAGTGAAAAGATCCGTATATTTTGATCATCAACTGTGATCCTCTGCTGAAAAGGATCACAGTTAGTGATTGAAATATACAGACCTTTCACTTTCGCTTATGCTTCTCCGAAAGTGGGTCATTAGTATTAATTTTACCAATGTCCTACGACATTACTTTGTTGTTCTTTACTTATGTTGTTATTTCTTAACAGTAGGTCTCTGAAGGATTTTTTTTCAAAAAGAATTTGATAGACTAGGAAAAAAATAAGATTGTAACAAGTATTCAGTCATCAGGCCACCAGTACTATATGAGAGGGCAAAATTTATAAGATGCTTATTGATCTATTTCACTTGACTGAACAAGTACTGGTGATAACTGCCAAACACAGTACAATCTCAAAATTACATGTGAAATTATAACATTGTACCTTTAAAAATCATAGGTCATTGACAGATTTGCAAAATCACATCTTCCTTTTCTCTTGTATTCATTATTATGAAATCGTACTTTTTATTTCTTTAAACAAAACATTTAACTTTCATCCTAAATACCTTGTGCGTGCACTCTGTTTCTTATTTTGTAACCTACTTGTAAAACATATGTGCGTGCACATGTATACAAAGCTTAGAGTGAACATTTTTCATGGTGCAGGTCACACTGAAACGGCTTTCCACCAACGTTAGTCAGTATGTGACGAATAAGAGGCCCCTTTTGTGAGGAAGCACAATCACACATGTCACACTGGAAAGGCTACTCTCCTCCTGTGTGGGACATCACATGATATCTGAGCTGATTTTTCAGAGAGAAAGCTGCATCACACAGGTTGCATTGGTACGGGTCCTCTCCATTGTGTATCCTCATATGGTTCTTGAGAGTACTCTTTCGTGAGAAAGCAGAATCACACAGGTCACACTGGAAAGGCTTCTCTCCTGTGTGGGTCTTCATATGCCGTGTGAGAGTATTTTTTCTTGAGAAAGCAGAATCACACAGGACACACTGGAAATGCTTCTCTCCTGTGTGGATCATCATGTGATACTTAAGATTACGCTGATGTGGGAAAGCTTTATTGCACAGGTCACACAGGAATGGCTTCTCCACTGTGTGGCTCTTCATATGCTTTGTGAGAGAACTCTTTTGTGGGTAAGCAGAATCGCAGAGGTCACACTGGAAAGGCTTCTCTCCTGTGTGGGTCCTCACATGCTGTGTGAGATAACTTTTTTGTGAGAAAGCAGAATGACAGAGGTCACACTGGAAAGGTTTCTCTCCTGTGTGGATCATCACATGATTTTTGAGATTATGCTTTTCTAAGAAAGCTTTATTGCACAGGTCACACTGGTATATCTTCTTTCCTAAGTGGGTCCTCATGTGCTTTATGAGATAACACTTTTGTGAGAAAGTAGAATCACAGAGGTCACACCGGAAAGGCTTCTCTCCTGTGTGGGTCCTCACGTGATTTGTGAGGTAACTCTTTTGTGAGAAAGCAGCACCACAGAGGTCACAGCAGAAAGGCTTCTCTCCTGTGTGAACCATCATATGATCTTCGAGGTGATACTTTTGTAAGAACGCTTTATTGCAAAGGCCACACTGGAATGGGTTCTTTCCTGTGTGGGTCCTCATATGCTTTGTGAGATAACCCACTGAGTGGGTTTTCATATGCTTTGTGAGTGAACTCTTTTGTGGATAAGCAGAATCACAGAGGTCACACTGGAAAGGCTTCTCTCCTGTGTGAATCTTGACATGATCTTTGAGGAGGGCCTTTCGTGCAAAAGCTTTGTCACACATACCACACTGGAAAGGCTTCTCTCCTGTGTGGGTCATCAGATGCCTTCTGAGAGTATTTCCTTTTGAAAAAGTAGAATCACACAGGTCACACTGAAAAAGCTTTTCTCCTGTGTGGATCCTCACATGATCTTTGAGGCAAGATGACTGTGTGAAAGTTTTATTGCACAAGCCACACTGGTAAGGCTTCTCTCCTGTGTGAGTCCTCATATGACTTGTGAGAGAACACTTTTGTGTGAAAGCAGAATTGCACAGTTCACACTGGAAAGGCCTCTCTCCTGTGTGGGTCCTCATATGAATTGTGAAATCACACTTGCGTGAATAAGCAGAATCACACATTTCACACTGGAAAGGCTTCTCTCCTGTGTGGGTACTCATATGTTTTGTAAGAGTATCTTTTTTTAGGAAACCAGAATCACACAGGTCACACTGGAAAGGCTTTCGCCTGTGTGGGTCACCACAAGCTCTTTGAGGTGACTTTTGTGCCATTTGAGATCACTCTTTCATATATATATATATAAAAAAAGCAGAATTGAACAAGTCACACTGAAAAGGCCTCTCTCCAATGTAGGTCATCACACAATGTTTAATATGACTTGTGAGACAGCTATACTGCAAATGTCACATCAGATCCTTTCCATCACATAACACATATGGAATCTACGGATAGCTTTTCCAAAGGAATAGTGATGGCTACCCTCATTCTGGAAAAAAAAGATGTTATTATATAATTGATATCTACATACATACATATACCAAGGCTTTTTCCCCCTTACAAGGGGGGTAGCCAAAAAGTAAAAGGCATAAAATCATTCCCACCCATTCCATCCCTGAATACACTCCACACCCCTCCACCCTCCCTCTTATCTTAGCACCTGAATGACGGGTCATCCCTTCACCTTGTCCACTGCCCTGGGTCAGAAGCAGTGTTGCAAGACACAGCAAGGCCGCTTCATTAACTCGGCGACCCCCCCTCTCCGGGCCCCCATTGCATGGAATGAGAGGAGGGGGGGAAATCCCTTCGGGCTGCGGCCAATTTTGCTCACACTTACATATCTCTTTTAAATTGTATAGTACACTGTAATGGGGATTAGAGGTTTTCACACAAGTCATGTCATGCTCAAGTCCCTTTATACCTAAACAGAACCTTTGTACATGTGTAAGAGGCTAGATATAGGTAGACTAGTGAGATAGAAAGAGGGGTATATAGTGGGAGTCTCATTTTATTGGATCGACTGTCTTGTAAACAACAGTTCGAAGACAAGAAATTTTATAGCTTTGCTTTCAGTGTTATTTTTTAAACAGATCTTGGAGACTATTTCATTCCTTTTATTGCTGATGTAAACTAAGTCAGTGTGCAGTGAATTTGAGATTGCTTGAGTAAGCTGTATTGTAGGCGGAGTTGTAACAGCAGATCTGATTGGAGAAAGGATGGGACAAAATTCAATTGGTTCATGATTGTAAGATCACACCCTTATGGGAGGTTCTTCTATATAACATTAAAGATCACTGGACTAAAGAAATGACATTACTGCAAAACTGATCTAGGACCCAAATTTAGTGTTATTGACAGGATTCCTTGCAAGAACTTTGTTGAGGGCTGGGTACTACAATGAACAGAAGATATAGAAAAAAGATAGAAATTTCATTCACCTCGATTGAAGACTACAACTGAAGGAAAAAATAACAATGGATGTTTGGAGGCATAGGGCTTACCAATTAAAATCATGAGAGACTAATCTTTTATATATCACACAGTGACAGTGGTAAGATTTAGAAGAAAATGAAGAAGAGGTGAAACATGCCATCACCTAACATGAAATAGGTAGATATCATATATTGTACTCTGCTTTTTTCATCAGAAATGCACTGGAAATCATCCAATACTTACATATATATATTTACCCCACCATGACCAGAAAGACTCAAATTTTGCTCTCGCCGAGCTTTTTCATTATATCATGAGATTTGGAACTGGGGAATGGCTCAGCTGGCTACAGCAGTCATATATTAACCCATTAAACTCCGATGACAAGATTCTTGTCATTTGGTTAAATAAAACAAAAAATCATAAAACACCAAAATGTTTGATCAAACAACACCAGAAAAATATGACGTCAGTCCTCGCTTCGCGAAGCGAGGACTGACGTCATATTGTGCCACTCTCTTGATTTGTTTTTATTTGAGGCTAATAGACTTAATGCAAAAAAAAGACAGAGGGCTGATTGTGTTTTCTTAAATTTACAAAAGTCATTTGATAAAGTACCACACAAAAAGCTACTTGATAAATTTGATGAATTTGATAAACTTGATAAATTACATTCTGCAGCACTCCAAATGTCTGGAGCATTGGTAGAACAATGATTACAAAGCTGCAGTGTGGGCAAAATGTGCTGCTTTCTCCTGTTTTTGCTGACATCTGGTACCCAACATCATGGGCTCTGGCTTGACCAATCCTAAAAAAATCCACAATGAATATCTTGGATAGACTATTTCTCCTCAATTACAGCCCACACCTCATTTACACAAGTGTGGAACAGGGAAATTTTCACCTCCTATCCCTCCTGTATTATCTCATGTTAGTGATATGGTGGCTGATCCCAAAGTACTCCTTCCATTCCTCTCCTAATCTACTCAATTAAAACCCTCCCATAAGCTTTACCAACTACACTCGACAAACTGATCCCTCAGAAATTACTACTCATGTTTGTTACCTTTTCCTTGTAAAGAACTAACTATGCAGGTACTTCCTCCAATCTTCCACCACTCTACCCTCCTTTAGACAATCATCAAACAACCTCACTAACCAGTCCACCATTACTGCACCTCCATTCTTCAGACAATCTGCATGACACCCATCTAACCCAGGTGCTTTATCTGCTCACATCATTTTAATAACTGCTTTCACCTCATCTTTTCTTATTTCTCCTCCATTTTCCTCATCTATCACTGTGATTTTCTTAGCACCTCCCACTGCAACAACAAATCTCTACCTATCCTCCTCCACATTTAGCAACTCCCTAAAATACTCTGCCCATCTTTCTCTTACACCTCTATCATTTCTCCATCTGCACCTTAACTTTTCTTCTCTATCAGATTCACCTCTTCTTCCTCTCATTTCCTTCCAATACATCTTTTTATTACTTTCAAAAATATCTGTCATATTCCTCTCCCTTTTTACACCTGCTCTTTTTTGTACATCTTTATATATGCATATATATATATATATATATATATATATGCACACATATTCTCTACATTTTTCTGCTTGCAAATACGAGTATTCTTTGGTGATTAAATGTTTTTAGAATGTGTTAAAAAAAATAGAATAAGTTTAAACATGTTTAAAGAGTGTGGAAGGATATTTTAAGGTTTAGACTATGAAAACTAATATTTTGGGGCATTGCCTCTATATTGCAGATTTAATACAATTTTAAAATAACTGGGGGGAATACCCTGGAAAGCTTGAATTAGTGAACATAATTCTGTTAAATCAAGCATATTCCATTATTTGCAGTCATTCCCCTATTAAAAGTGGAGTTCACAATTTAAATTGTGAACTCCACTATTAATCGGGGGGTGACTGCAAATAATGGAATATGCTTGATTTAACAGAATTATGTTCACTAATTCAAGCTTTCCAGGGTATTCCCCTAGTTATTTTAAAATTGTATTAAATCTGGCTCTTGTTATAGAGTGTCATGATACTACCCCTTGCCAGGTGACTTGATACCCCATCCAGGTGTCAAGATACCCATTCACCTGAATGAGACCCTTCCAACTACCACTATCCTCCTACTTTGCCATTTGTTTGAAGGAACAAGCAGTCATTTTTCTCCCCCTCCCCCACTTGGGTCACTAAGCAGCAAAGTGATAGTTTGGGCTAAACAACCGTCCTCAGCCAATCACTGGCCAAGACATCAGCCTAGATCTACTATATAAACCAGGCATTCCCAAAACTCAGCATCAGACGTCGGCAGCTCTTGGCAGCAGACAGACGATACTTACATGAGCACAGTCAATCTCGCTAGAGCTACTCTCTAGAGTTGACTCGTATTTGTAATCCAACTTTACGTTGGATAGCTTTGCCTTGGCAGTTAACAATGCCACCCACCCACTTCTGGGCATTTCCCAGCACTTTTCCTATTCGTCATTTTCGTATCTTCGTAGCTCTCCGGGATCCGCATAAGCCCTTGTTGGCTTGTAAGACTTCTTCATCGTCCGGCCCAGCGAAATCTAGAAAAATTCTATCTTAGTTTAGAGTAGTGTAGACCCCGTACCCACTGGGCACACAGTGTGTCCTACTACGCGGCTGTCACCAGTCACCAAGGAAACTGTGTGACCTCTTTATAATATATTCTTTGGCTCTGCTGAGCACATTTTATTTTTTGTGTAACAGGGGGCTCGTCCCCCCACCCCAACGCGCAGGATGGAGTCCTCAACTCCATCTCTGCAAACTAGGAAAACCTCCCCTGACAACCCCAGTATCGACCCAGACAAGACTAGACACGTGTTTCTCCATTCTGACCAGACCCGCTTAGCTGACCTCAACCCTTTCATGTTTAAAAAATGTCTATCCCAATTTACCGATGATATTAATCAAGTCAAAAAACCACCACCAACTCTAGGAAAGCTACACACGACCTGCTCAAGGCCAGAAATTTTTATTCCTTCGATGTCGATGTTGTTGCATCCCTCCCTAGGTCACTCAACTCCTGCAGAGGAGTAATCCACTGCAGAGATTTGATAACCATGGACGAATGTGACATCCTCGATGAGATGAAATCCGAAGGCATATTAGATGTTAAATTTATAACGCGACTGGACTGAGAAAGGAACATAAGAGTGAACACACCCCTCATAATTCTCACATTCAACTCAACAACCCTCCCTGACCACGTCAAAATGGGATACATTCATGTCCCAACACGACCATATGTCCCTAACCCTTTGCGCTGCAACAAATGTTTCAAATATGGTCACCTTGCCAAATTCTGCAGCAAACAGTCATATGCGGTAAGTGTGCAGGCGAACATCCTACAGATGCTTGCTCTGCTAATGTGTTTCAATGCGTTAACTGCCCCTCCAATAACAACCATGCATCCACCTCCCGAGACTGTCCCACTTTCAAAATAGAAAAAGAAATTTGTACAGAAAAAGCAACTTGTGGCATATCCTTCTACGAAGCAAGGAAGCGTGTGATGGAAAGACTAGTTACACCAACTAGTCCCTCCGGAGCAACTTCCTATGCTTTGGCAGTAAAGAAAACTTACAGAACCATTGAAACACAAACCGAGAACAAGCACTCCAACAAGGACAAAGATCAACGCCCAACTACCAAGCAAACACACTCGCACCTTCCTTCCCCGGCCATCCCAGAGCTTCCCAAGCGTGTACTTACACATATGGAAGAGGATGTCCACATGGAGACCTCCATTTCTAATAAGCGACTTTTAAGTCCCATTTCTAGACCAGAATGAAAATCTGGGGCTAAACACACCTCTCCCACTAAGGCCAAGAAAGGATGAAACTGAAGCAGATAAATAAACAAATGAAAAAAAAAAAAAATAATAATAATAATAATAATAATAACAATAATAATTAAATAAAAATAAAAATGAAAATAATCCAGTGGAATTGCCGAGGTGTTAGAAGTAAATTAAATGACCTGGTAATTTTTAACTCCATAAACAACCCCTCAGTAATATGTCTACAGGAAACACTCCTCAAACCCAGTGTTGAGTTCAGACTCAAAAACTTTACCATATATAGGAAGGACAGGTTAGCGCCTGGAGGGGGGGTCGCAGTTGCAGTCAGCGACTGCCTTCCCCAAGTGGAATTACCACTAACCACTACCTTGAAAGCAATCGCAATCAAAACCAAACTGCAAAACAAACTCGTCACCATCTGCTCCATTTACCTACCTCCGGACCCTCAATTCCCACTAGAGGAGGTAAACAAATTGATCAGACAACTACCCCACCACAAACTCATACTGGGAGACTTCAATTCCCACCATCACACGTGGGGTAGCAACAAAACATCTCCTTGAGGGGAGCAGATGGAAGAAGTCCTCAACACCAACAACCAGGTCCTCCTAAACACTGGCAGTCCCACTCGAGTAGACGATACTAGGGGTTCCTTTACATGCATTGATTTATCCATATCATCTCCTGCATTGTCTGACATTATCCAATGGACCACGCATGATGACACCATGATTAGCGATCATTTCCCAGTAATCCTAAAAATAGGGGGTGACCACACTACGGCTACTCCAGCCTATGGAGACAACCCACCCCCTTCCTGTCCCAAATTTAACATCACAAAAGCCAACTGGGAAATGTATCGCACAACCACCAACGTCAACATCACAGGGGATAATATGGATGACAAAGTATCAAATTTATCAAACTCAATTTTGAATTCAGCTCATAAGCATATACCAAAAACCTCGGTATTTCACAAGCATAGAGTTCCTTGGTGGACATCAGACTGCAGAAAAGCACTTTGCAAGCGGAATAGGGCTTACCGTACTTTTAAAAATAACCCGATTGCACCAAACTTTATTACTTTTAAAAAGGCGCAAGCAGAGGCCCGTAAAACAATCAAACAGGCCAAACGAAAGTCTTGGCATGATTACATCTCGACAATAAACATAAACACCCCTCTAACACAAATCTGGTCAGCCGTCCGAAAAATCGACGGCAAATATACCCTAAACATCAAGACCCTGACCATTGGAAACACATTTGTAGATACTCCTACCGACATTGCAAACACAATAGCAGACACGTTTACACAAACAAGCAACACAAATAACTATTCTCCAACCTTCTTACAACACAAAGACGGGAAGCAGAACCACTGATCTTCCATACACAGACACACCATTACTGTAACACCCCCTTCCAACTACACAAGCTTGAACAAGCCTTAACCTCATGCAGAGGAACCTCTGCTGGCCCAGATGGGATTAGGTATGAGATGCTGCAACATTTTAATTCAATTTCACTCAAAAAATATACAACGCAATTTGGATTAATCAAGAATTCCCAAAAACATGGAAACATGCCCACGTCATACCTATTCTCAAAAAGGGGAAGGACCCAAAGAGTTCTTCCTCTTATCGCCCTATATCACTTACCAACTGCTTATGCAAAGTATTAGAACGTATGGCCAATAACAGATTAAAATTCATTCTAGAGTCTCAAAATTTAATAGTTCCTGCCCAATGTGGTTTCAGGAAAAATAGAAGTAGTCTCGACCATTTGGTCAACTTAGAACACGATATCCTCTCAAGTTTCGAGAGGAAAGACTACCTTGTTGCTTGCTTCTTAGATTTAGAAAGAGCCTACGACATGGCATGGCGACGTGGTATCCTCGAAAAACTCTATGCACTTGGCCTTAGAGGGAATCTCCCTATTTTCATTCAAAATTTCTTAAAAGAATGTGCATTTTTTGTTAAAAATCAAAATTACTTTTCAACAGTACATACACAAGAAAATGGCATACCACAGGGAAGTGTGTTAACTCCCACATTATTTATGCTACTCATAAACGAAGTCCCACATTATTTATGCTACTCATAAACGATATTCTTCCCGCTCCACCTCGGAACCTTAGATACTCATTATACGCTGAAGACATCGGAATCTGGCATTCCTCATCAAACACCAAGTTTTCCGGCTCTCGAATACAACTTGCCCTGGACTCGCTCCAGGAATGGTCTGACAAATGGGGATTTAAGTTTTTGGAATTAAAGTCAACAGTAATTGTATTTTCATGCAAAGCCCAGGCAGAAATAAATCTGCAATTACATGGTAATCCCATTCCAATAGAATATTCAACCTTTTTCCTTGGCATGTAACTGGACTCCAGGCTAAACTGGAAGGCCCATGTAAAATATCTAGTTGATGTGTGCAACAAAAGAATTAATTTGCTACGAAAACGAACGGGCACAAATTGGGGAGCAGATAGGAAATCCCTGCTAATAATTTATAAGTCCCTAATTAGATCTAAATTACACTATGGGTGTCAGATTTATGGTTCGGCAACACCAACCATGTTACAACTCCTGAACATCATCCAAAACAAAGGCCTATGAATAGCACTTGGAGCATTAAGCTGCACAAGAATTGAGAGGCTGGAAGTTGAAGCAAATGTCCCCCCCTCCACTACAGACGCGAACTCCTCACACTCCGGTACACCGCCAAAGTGCTTCGCAACCAATGACATCCCTGCAAGCAAACAATGAACCAACACGAGCACTTCACCAACTCCAGCCTAAATCCCCTTTCCCTCAGGATCCGATCCTTGTGCGAGCAGTATTCAGTGCCACTGTGGTCAATAGAAAAGATGAAAACTACACACCTACTGCCGTGGAAAAACATCTCCCTGAAGGTCAACACCAACCGAGACCTCAGGAAAAAATCGTCTTCCATAGAAGAACTTCAACAGAAGACCCTGGAGACCATCAACAAGTACAATGACCATAGGGCACTGTACACGAATAGCTCCAAGTGCGGCCACAAAACTGGGACAGGGTTATACAGTGCCAAAACCCGGATGATGTTCAGATTGCCAGACCATACAAGCATGTATATCGCCGAACTCTTCAGTATATACAAAGCCATAGAAAATGCTCAATCTGACACACATAGTAACTTCATCATATTCACAGACTCCTTGAGCGCACTACAATCAATTAAGATAGATAACCATATGGAGAATTTTCTCCTGGGCAAAATCATTAGCACACTGTTGACGACCAACAAGTCCATTACTCTCTCTTGGGTTCTCAGCCACATTGGGATCTTCAGGAATGAGAAAGCGGACACCTTAGCCAAACCTGCCTTAGAAAAAAGACTCCATTACAGACATACCCCTGGACACAGGAACCTTCAACTCTATTCTAAGAAAACGATTACACGCCCACTGGCAACTCCAGTGGAACAACCTTCACATCTCACACAAACAAAAGGAACACATAACAGACTGGTCGACATCATACAGAAACAACAGACAGGAGGAAATCGCCATAGCAAGACTGAGGATGAACTTGACCTACCTCACCCACCTAAACCCATACATAAACAGCGTATTTCCCCCCATGCAACACCATATTATCCATAAGACACATACTCATACACTGCTCATAATACAACACACAGCGCCAAGCAATTATACAACACTGTAAACTGAAAGAAATTCAGTTAAACACTGCAAATCTTTTGACCGATGATCGTTTACTTATTGACAAATGTAGTATTTCATTTGCGCACAACAGGACTATTATGGAAATTATGATAGTAGATTAAAAAGGATCGCAGGTTCACACCAGGCTTAATGACCCCATTGTAGGTCGATAGCCTTAAAGATAAAAAAAAAAATAATAATAATAAAAAATGAAAATAAAAAAATAAAATAAAAACTCAGCAGACTTGCCTCTAGCTAGCTGCCAGCTCCACTTTCTTTGGAATATAATCTTCATCACTTGGACAAACAAAAGACGACTCGATGTGCCAGGTTTCAGTCTTACCCATTCTGTATCTACTATATATCTCATTCCCCATTAATTTTGTATGTACCTGTATTATGTGTTTGGATTAATGTTATTAATATCATTTTGTTAATTTTATTGTCTGATTATATTCCATAATCAAATATTGAATGGTTAACACTGTCCTCTGTCTTTCAGCATACCAATAGTCTGATGCCTTTCCATGACCCCTTTCTAACTTTGTTGTGGCTTGGGCACTTAGTATGCCCTTACAGTTAACAAATATCTTTCCAGCTTGAGTCATAGCAATAGGGACTCATTAAGTTGGGCTTCTACTTTACTACAATTCAAAAGGAGACTTGATCAATTCTGAGCAAATCAGGAGATTAAATATAATATTGAGGAAAGTCCTATACTGCCAGACGCATTTGGTCAAGGTCAATTGGTCAAGGACACAGGACGGAAATCAGAGGCCTCACCTACGCAATCTAGAAGTGATCTGGACATATAGCCTAGGTTATATGACCTACATCCAGTATCTATGCAAGATTACAGTAAGTGAAGGTACGAGTATATCTGCTCATACTTAAATGCAATGGCCAATGCCAAGAATGCTATTGCTTGAAAGAATATCATAATTAGTGCACACTGAATTCAGAGCAAATTTCATAAATTCTTGATCTTTGTACTGAGGAATACAAGATGGATCCCCCGTCCCCCAAATAAGAATGTGGGAACAATATAAGCAAACAGGATACGCATGTTGATAAATATAAAGATGCTTGCCAGTCTTCATTTGTTTTTAAATCAAGAAAGAAAATAATATTAATTTGTGTTTTTTATATAAGGGGCTCACAATACTCAGAGTTATGAGTTAGCCAATGATATAGATAAGAATTACAGCTGTGACACTGGCGAACATCTATACAGTATAATACGCCAAAAGGTTTGCCAGTCTCAATTTTCTAGAAATTAACGCCAAGGTTACTATTGATTTGCAGTACTAATACATAGGGTATTTTTTTAGTTCTGCACACCTCCATGATATAGCATTAGAAAATTAGATAATAATTTTGTAAATTATAATACATGGTGGAAATAAAAAATAAAAAAAAACTTGCTACAAGCAAATCTACTAACGAAACCACTATGATACAGTCAAGACACCTTGTTGTTGTCTCTATAGTCCAGTCACTATCAGTTAAATGATGAATTTCATTTTGTGGACCGGGTGTTTTCCAACTCCAGGTGACATTAATAAGTGCTGTTACAATGACAATAGGGCTTCCTTGGATTTTATGAGGAAATACAGGGTTCTGCCGTCATCTGTTAATTGCCTAAAGTACAATGATAATCAGGCCATCAGCATCCATGATGATGATGATGATGACCTGGATGATTTTTACAATTTGAGGTACCGAATTCCTAAATATAGGTTAGGTAGGTTACGTTAGATAAGAATGGACAAATTTATCATCCTTTCATTCTTTAACTTCGGCAACTATCAAAACAAATATGGCATATCACTCAACCACCATGACTTCATTCATTAGGAAATCTGTTTTAGCAACTTTTTTGTTACTGATTTCTGCCAAGAAAATTGCATCTTACATTTATATAATAATTTACAAAATATTTAATTTTCTATTGCTATATCATGTAGGTGTACACCTCTATAAAAATTTATCATGTATATAGTTCAAACTATTCAATGATATGAGCTAGCCAATGATAGAGGTAAGAATTATAGCTGTAAGACCTGACCTGACCTAACCATTTAACCCCTTTCCAAATATTAGGATGCTCACCCATCTCATATTTTGTTTCTTGAAAACTACTGACGTTACTATTAGTTTGTGGTTCTTTTATCTGGGGATCATCATATTCAGAATAATAAGAGCTCACCGATGATACAAGTAGTTTCAGATGCGAGAGTGGCAATCATATTCATACTGATAAATACCCACACGTTTGCCCCTGCTCAGAATGCCTTAAACACTGCCAAACGGGAACTGAAGTGTGCCAATGCCACATCCGAACACTATAATGCACTTACAAATACAAGAAGGCATTCTTGTTTGGCATGTACAAAGCACAGCCACCAGTACAAGCTCAACAATATGCAGGAGTGCACCTCAAGGCCTGTCGGGCTATGACGTCATATGTAAACAAACGTGATATAAGTTGTATTATACGGGAAGGGAGCTGTGCTCGTCCTGTATCTTTCAGCATCAAGTTTTTTTCTTAAAATCTTGAATATTGTTTGCACACACTGTTTCTTTATCTAAATTATTTCTATGTAGGAAGCTTTTTTATCAGATCTCTTCTATAGTTATCTTTTTTGAGTTTCTTTTCGTGTCCTCTTGTTTTTTCATTATCCCATTCTAATAAATCATTCCTATCTACGAATTCCACTCTGTTCATGAATCTATAGTCAGCAGATCTCCTCTTTCTCTTCTTTGTTCCAGAGTTGGTAATTCCAATTTGGACAATCTTTGTTCGTACGTTAATTTGGAGAGTTGGTGCCAACTTGGTCGTTGCTTTTTGTATTTCTAATTTCTTTATATTCTTTTTAGTACTGGGTGTCCATAGTGTTGCTGTGTACGCCATGTTTGGTCTTATTCGTGTGACTAATATTTCCTTTTATCATTTTCTCATCCAAGTAGTCAAATGCCACTTTCATTGACCTTAATAGGTTGGAGGTTTCTCCGACTATTTTAGTGATATGTTTGTCCGGTGTCATGTTTTTGCTGATTATTACTCCAAGGTCTCTTTCCGAATTCCCTTTGTTGACTTCTTCACCATTTTTATAATTTCTTGATATTCTATTTTTACTTTTTTTTCCA
>NC_134788.1:32534598-32552098 GCF_046742065.1 Oratosquilla oratoria
AAGATAATAAATAAAAAATATGATAATGTAAATAACAAATAAAATACATAAATAAATGCATAGGTATACTTAAATAATAAACAAACAGGTAAATAGTAAATAATAATAAATTGACATGTAACTAATAATAAATGAAAATCAAACAGACAAATGATAACAAAACAAAAACAAATGATATAAGATAAATTATAATCATTACAGCATCTTGCTTAGGTGTTTATCTAAATGATTCTTAAAGCTTCGAACTGAACTACATTGCACTACCTGTGCAGGAAGCTTATTCCATTCATTAACTACACGGTTGGCAAAGTTGTTTCTACCTACTTCCAAATTGAATCTATTTCCGGACAGTTTGAGACTATTCTTTCTTGTCTGTCGCAAGTCGCAGAACACTACCGACTCATGAACCAACAACATCTCCTCGTCCAGTCCTGTAGTCGTCCCATCGAGCCTCGCCGTCATCAGCTGCCACCACCTCTCTGACGTTAGGTTCCCCGTCCAGCTACAACTAGCTCCACTTTCCAGTGGCCTTAGTCCGAGCTTCACCTATATATCTCATGTAACACTTCTAGTGTCGCATCTTGTGGCTAATTAAAATAATAATAATAATAATAATAATAATAATAATAATAATAATAATAATAATAATAATAATAATAATAATAATAATAATAATAATAATAATAATAGTAATTAGATATTTAAGTGTGAATTTCATTGTCCTGCCGTTGTTCCGAACTAAAACCACTCCAACAAACCCGAAAGCGACCAACGATTAACCTAAAATTCAAAGTTAATTCTTTCTCCTTTCTCTCTTTTCTTTGTTATTCAATTTTATGTTTTATCTTTTTGATCTATTAATGTATTTCTTCGTTATTTATTTTTTTTATCTACCAGTCTCTGCCCATGACGTCACGACGCATGCGCAAAAGACAACAAACCCGAATTCTTTCTCCTTCTTTTCTTTCTCTCTTTTCTTTGTTATTTAATGTTATGTTTTATCTTTTTCTTTGTCTATCAATCTATTTCTTCGTTATTTAATTTTCTTTTTTATACATACATACATACATATACCAATGCTTTTTCCCCCTTTCAAGGGAGGTAGCCAAAAAGGGAAAGGCATAAAAAACACTCCCACCCATTTCATCCCTAAATACACTCCACACCCCTCCCACCCTCCATCTCATCTGAGCACCTCCTGGATGACGGGCCATCCCTGCACCTTGCCCACCGCCCTGGATCAGAAGCAGTGTCGCAAAACACAGCACATCCACAGCAAGGCCGCTTCATTTAATCGGCGACCCCCCCTCTCCGTCCCCCCTTGCATATAAGGAGAGGACGGGGAGAAATCCCTTCGGGCTGCGTCAAAATTTACTCACACATACTACCCCACCCCCCACCCCCCCGCCCATTCCTCCTCATGCAATCACAACATCATCCATATACAACCATTCTCCACTCACCTCTGTCTTCCGTCCTCTCCCTTCCTTCCTCAACAGACATTCCCCTCTTCCCCAAACCCCCCTTCACCCTATCCATCCACCTCATCCTAGGACGTCCCCTCATGTTCACTCCCTCCACATCTGCCTTCCATACCTCTTTTACTAGTCTTTCTTCACTCATTCTTTCCACGTGTCCAAACCATCCTAATATTCTTTCATCAACCCTATCTCCCAGCTCCTTTTTCACCCCTGTTCTCCTCCTCACCTCCTCATTTCTCACTCTATCCAGCCTAGTAACCCCCACCATACTTCTCAGACACCTCATCTCAAACACATTCAAACTCCTTCTCTCTTCTTCTTCTCTTATGTTCCATGTTTCTGCCCCATACAGTGCTGTTGGCACAATCACTCCTTCATACAGTCTCCTCTTCGCATCCATTCCTAAATGTTTTTAGATACTTGGGTGCAAGTGTAGCAGGAAAAGGTGGAGTGAAGGTGGAGGTAGAATGTAGATTGAGAGAAGCAAGTAAATACCTTGGTGGATTAAAGAGTGTAATGAGGAATTATTTTTTATATATATATTTTTATCTACCAATCTCTGCCCATGACGTCACGGCGCATGCGCAAAAGACAACAAACCAGAAGACGACCAACAATTAATTCTTTCAAAATTAATTCTTTCTTCTTTCTCTCTTTCCTTTGTTATTTAATTTTATGTTTTATCTTTTTGATCTATTAATGTATTTCTTCTTGATTAATTTTTTTATCTACCAGTCTCTGCCCATGACGTCACGACGCATGCGCAAAAGACAACAAACCCAAAGACGACCAACGATTAACCTAAAATTCAAAATCAATTCTTTCTCCTTTCTTTCTTTTCTTAGTTATTTAATTCTATGTTTTATCTTTTTGATCTATTAATGTATTTCTTTATTATTTTTTTTATCTACCAGTCCAAATGACAAGACATCTTGTCATCGGAGTTGAATGGGTTAAGTATCATTGCATCCTCCAAGGAAGTTATGTTTGTTTCTTGGTTTGTCTGTTAGCAACTTTACTCAAAGAGTTATCAACATATTTTGATGAAATTTTGTAGAAAGGTGGGTCTTAGGCAAAGATTCAAGTCAATATATTTTGAGTCAGATCTGGATATGTATGGGGATCCATTTTTTTTTTTTTTTTTCGTTTTTTGTCAAACTTGCAACCCTGGCATGTATACAATAGCTACAAAGTGATCTCTAGCATTTATGAAGAGGGCAAAATTTTCTTCTTTAACTTTATGACCCAATGGTGCAGGTATATGACCTCTGAATGATGCCTAGTTTTGATATTTCATGTATTTGAATCTTTTAAATTTAGCTTTCTATATACAAATCATTGAACATATAATTTTTTCTACATATATTTTTTGTACTCATTTAGTATTTCAAGAATCCATTGTGTGATAACAATGACAGAACTGACAACAATATGTAATACATATTATGTATGTGTGTGTATATATATATATATATATATACATATATATATCTGAGTAGTGGTATGAAGTAAATAAGAAATAATAATAATGGCTGATTATGTTTATTTAAACTTTCAACTTTGCAAATAACTAAGTATACATACTGAAACAAGTCAATAACTAATTCTCAACTTGTTTAGTTCTTGCTTCTAACTTCTTTCTTCTGTCTTTGGCATTGACTCACTCCTTAGATACACTATCTAAATTCACTGAATTTCCATGTAATTGGTAGTTTTTCAGTCATGTATATCCAAATGACATTTTCTTAAATGGTTTCTAAATTACTTTTCTTTGTCTGATTCACTGGACTAAAACTTTGGTCCCAGTCTGCACTGGACTCAAGGAGGGTTTCTCCAATTTCCATCAACTTCACCAAGTTAGAGAACTATTCATTCAAAAGAGCAAAAACTAGCATTGTGTAAACTTTTATATAATTTAGGATTTATATTTTTTCATGCACAGAAATTTCGAAATCATTAAACTAATTATTTCTGTATTATCAGCCAGAAAATCATGATATTCATGATAAAGGGCATTAATGTCTACACTACCAAATGAGAAATCACAATATGAAATGGAGGAGGTATCAAACACTGACCATTCTTGTACCTCATCCTCAAGGAATCTGTCCTGTAGATGGGCATAGCAGTTTTCATTATTTCATTGAGCCATTCATTAGCTAGCAGGTAGCTGTTAATTTACACTTCACACCCTTTGCTTCCTTTGAACTTGACATAAGTGAGTTGAAGCCAGAGGTGGATGGGGTGAACATGAGGGGGCAACTGAGGACGAGGTGGATGGAGGGGGTAAAAAGAATGATAAAACAGAGGGAGATGTCTGTTCAGGAAGGGAAGGGAAAAGGCAGAAGATACGGGTGAGTGGAGAATGGTTGTGCATGGATGATGCTGTAATGCATGGAAGGGAAAGGGTGGGGGATGGGGGGTTAGGGAGAGGCTATGTGTAAATGATATTTTGATGTAGCCCAGAGGAATTTCTCCCCAACTTCAATGTTTCTGCATGAGGGGACAGAGGGGTGGAGGTTGCCAATTAAATGAAGTGACCTTGCTGCAGATTTGCTGTATCTTCCTGTATTGCTTTTGACCCAGGGCAATGGGCGAGATGCAGGGATGACCCTTCATCCAGGAGGAACCATGATGAAAGGGAGGAAAGGGTGGTGATTGGGAGTGGAGTGGGTGGGGATGAAATGGGAGTAGAATTATGCCTTTTGACTTTGGCCAACTCCCTTGTAAAGGGGAAAAAGCCTTTGGTATATGTATGTTAACATAAGTGGAGTAGGAAATACAGGAGTCTAAGTCTTGAGTTTATTCCTGACTAGTTTCGCTGGTATGCTTTTTTCCTACTCCGCTTACGTCAAGCTGACAACTTGAGACAGAGTATCAGCAATGACAGTTTTGTGGCCAGGCATAAGTTTTATTTCTAATTTAAAGGTTTGCTAAAGTAATATCCAAGTTAGGCAAGTGAACACAGAATTTTATTTTTGTGCAAATTTTGCTTCCTTTTCATAGTATATGCACACCTATGCGAGCCTCCCTACTGACTAGTTCAGCAAATGCATACTCTTCTTAAGTATCATTGCATCCTCCAAGGAAGTTATGTTTGTTTCGTGGTTTGTCTGTTAGCAACTTTACTCAAAAAGTTATATATTTTGATGAAATTTTGTAGAAAGGTGGGTCTTAGGCTAAGATTCAAGTCAGTATATTTTGAGTAAGATCTGGATATGTATGGGGATCCATTTTTTTTTTTTTTTTTTTTTTTTTTTTTGTCAAACTTGCAACCCTGGCATGTATACAATATCTACAAAGTGATCTCTGGCATTTATGAGGAGGGCAAAATTTTCTTCTTTAACTTTATGACCCAATGGTGCAGGTATATGATCTCTGAAGGATGCCTAGTTTTGATATTTCATGTATTTGAATTTTTCTAAATCTAGCTTTCTATATACAAATCATTAACCTCTTCAGTACGGGCCAAAATCTCGCGGGCAGCATTAGCTGCCAGACGTATGATGTGTCGTAATAATACTCGCATCATAAAGTATAGTCACCACTTATATCGATCGTTCTCTCTTTCACCCGTGAATTTTGATAACCGTAGAAAATGTGATGAAGACAGTTTAAGAGTATGTCATTACGCAGGGGCAACTACAATAAATATAATCAAGATGCCAATATGGCAGCCTCGCGTATCCACTTGCTCCTCATGCCGCCTACGTATGCGGCACCGTATGGAAGGGGTTAAACACATAATTTTTTCTATATATATATATATTTTGTACTCATTTAGTATTTCAAGAATCCATTGTGTGATAACAATGACAGACCTGACAACAATATGTAACACATATATATATATATATATATATATATATGCAGAAGAAATCACTTGAACACGTGATACTAGTATGCAGACAAACCACTATACATATACATATCTGAGTAGTGGTATGAAGTAAATAAAATATAACAATAATGACTGATTACCTTTATTTAAACTAACTTTCCAAATAACTCAGTATACACAATGAAACAAGTCCGTAACTAATTCTCAACTTGTTTAGTTCTAGCTTCTAACTCCTTATTTCTTCTCTCATCTGTCTTTGGCATTGATTCACTCCTTAACCCATTAAACTCCGATGACAAGATGTCTTGTCATTTGGTCAAATTAAACAAAAAATCATAAAACACCAAAATGTTTGATCAAACACCAGAAAAATATGACGTCAGTCCTCGCTTCGCTCGCAGCGAAGCGAGGACTGACGTCATATTTTTCTGGTGTTTGATCAAACATTTTGGTGTTTTATGATTTTTTGTTTAATTTGACCAAATGACAAGACATCTTGTCATCGGAGTTGAATGGGTTAAATACACTATCTAAATTCACTGAATTTCCATATGATTGGTAGTTTTTTCACTCATGTATATCCAAATGACATTTTCTTAAAAGGTTTCTCAGTTACTTTTCTTTGATTCATTGGGCAAAAACCTTGCTAAGTCTGCACTGGACTCAAGGAGGGTTTCTCCAATTTCCATCAACTTTGCCAAGTTACAGAACTATTCATTCTGAAGAGCAAAAACTAAATTGTGTAAATTTTTATATCATTTAGATTTATAATTTTTCATGCACAGAAATTTCGAAATCATTAAACTAATTATTTCTGTATTATCAGCCAGAAAATCATGATACTCATCATAAAGGGCATTAATATTTACATTACCAAATGACAAATCACGATATGAAATGGAGGAGGTATCAAACACTGACCATTCTTGTACCCAGGGCCCTCACATTGGTGGGTGCATATGCCCTGGGGCGGGACATTTAGGGGGGCGGCAATTCTAGTCTGGACATGCTGTCCACAAGGCTGACAAAATAATTATATTAAAAAAAAGTCAAAGAAGTCTTGAATATCTTACCGTAATATACGAATTCTGCGTTAGAATCAACAGAATATGAAATACTTTTCCCTTATCCTTTCTGCAATAGGGACATTATATACAATTTTTTAAATCTGTTTAATTAATTCACAAGCCAACAGCTAAAACGGGCTGTAAGGGATGGAGGAGATGGGAAGTGGTGATGAGGGAGGGGGGGGGGGCATCACTGAGAACTATGCCCCGGGGGGTGGCACTTAGGCATGTAAGGGCTCTGCTTGTACCTCATCCTCATGCAATCTGTCCTGTAGATGGGCGGGCGTAGCAGTTTTGATTATTTCATTCAGCCATTCACTCACTAGCAGGTAGCAGTTTGTTTTGACTTCACTCCCTTTGCTCCTTTGAATTTGACAAAGCGAGTGGAAGGCAGAGGTGGATGGGGTGAACATGAGGACGAGATGGATTGTAAGAGGCCGGTAGATGGAGGTAGACAATTAGGTTGATGGAGAGGTAGATGGAGAACACGAATGCTAATTCAATATCAGTTGTTATGACTGCGAAGTGCTGAGTCGGGGATTTGTTTAGTCGCCGTCCTGTCTAGGTAAACAATAGCCGATAAGCGATATAGCAGAGTCAGACTCGCGTTAGCTTGGATTTGACTGTTTTTTATAAACAAGGGTTGGAGCGGCGATGAAATATGCTAATGTAACAAGGTGTAAGCGCAAAGCTATTTTTCGTTTGACAAATGCTGAGGTAAACGATATTGCTTGTGACAATGTAACAGCCTTCCGGATTGGAGGAAAAGGTGGAGGAGAAAAATTATTGGTGGATGGATTTAAAGTCACGCCCATAAGGTGTGACACTTATTTGAGAAGTAAGAGGAGATTGGAGAAAAATTAGTGACGTCAGACGAAGGTGGCTTGGCGTATGATATGGGGATCTCACGAGAGAGACGGGAAGAAGAGAGAGACTGTGTGTAACCTAAGATAGTGTAAATTTAGTGAGAATAAAAGAAAAATAATTTCATCACTTTCCTTAACCTAAGGACTGGACTGAAGTATGAGAAGTACAAGGCATGGGGCCTACTGAATAAGAGGAACTTGGAATTAGTGAAACTGACGTAACGATGGCATGGGGCCTTGTGAGTGAATTACTAGACTAGAAGTGTTATCGGTCGAGGACCGACATGGATGGAGGGGGTTAAAAGGATAATGAAACAGAGGGAGATGTCTGTTCAGGAAGGGAAGGGAAAAGGCAGAAGATACAGGTGAGTGGAGAATGGTTGTGCATGGATGATGCTGTAATGCATGGAAGGGAAAGGGTGGGGGTTAGGGAGAGGTTATGTGTAAATGAAATTTTGATGTAGCCCAGAGGAATTTCTCCCCAACTTCAATGTGTCTGCATGAGGGGACAGAGGGGTGGAGGTTGCCAATTAAATGAAGTGACCTTGCTGCAGATTTGCTGTATCTTCCTGTATTGCTTTTGACCCAGGGCAATGGGCGAGATGCAGGGATGACCCTTCATCCAGGAGGAACTATGATGAAAGGGAGGAAAGGGTGGTGATTGGGAGTGGAGTGGGTGGGGATGAAATAGGAGTGGAATTATGCCTTTTTGACTTTGGCCAACTCCCTTGTAAAGGGGGGCCTTTGGTATATGTAAGTATGTTAGTTGTAAAACATGAGTGCACTCACACGTGCATACAATTTAGAGGAAACATTTTTCATGGCACGGGTCACACTGGAATGGCTTTCCTCTAGTGCCATTCACCATATGAGGAGAGGCCACTTTTATATGAAAGCAGAATTGCACAGGTTGCATTGGAAAGGCTACTCTCCTGTGTTGGTCATCACATGATATTTGGGCTGATTCTTTTGTGAGAAAGGCTGCATCGCAAAGGAATAGTTTCTCTGCAATTTGGGCCTTCATATGCTTTTTGAGAGATCTCTTCTGAGAAAGCTGTGTGAGAGCACCCTTTTGTGAGAAGTCAGGATTACACAGAAAAGGCATCTCTCCTGTATGGATCACATGTGATATATGAGATTACACTTATGTGGGAAAGCTTTATAGCACAGGTCACACTAGAAAGGCTTCTCTCCTATGTGGGTCCTAATATGCTGTGCAAGAGAACCCTTTTATGAGAAACCAGGATCACACAGGACACATTGAAAAGGCTTCTCTCATGTATAGATCATCATGAATATATGAAATTACACTTATGTGGGAAAGCTTTAAAGCACAGGCCACACAGGAATGACTTCTCCCCTGTGTGGGTCTTCATATGCTGTGTTAGATGACCCCTTCATGAAAAAGCCTTATCACACATGGTACACTGGAATGGCTTCTCTTCTGTGTGGGTCCTCATATGATGTTAGAAAGAACCCTTTTGTGAGAAAACAGAATAACACAGGTCACACTGGAAAAATCTTCTCTCATGTGTGGGTCATTACGTGATCTTTGAAGTGGTTCTTTTGTAAGAAAGCTTTATCGCTTAGGCCACACTGGAATGGCTTCTCTCCTGTGTGGTTCCTTATATGCTTTGTGAGACAACCCTTTCGTGAGAAAGCTTTATCGCACATGGCACACTGGAATGGCTTCTCTCCTGTGTGGGTCCTTATATGCCCTGAGAAACAACTCTTTTGTGAGAATGCTTTATCGCACATGGCACACTTGAACGGCTTCTCTCCTGTGTGGGTCTTCATATGCCGTGTGAGAGAACCCTTTGCTGAGAAAGCTTTATCACACATACAACACTGGAATGGCTTCTCTCCAGTGTGGGTCCTCATATGCTGTCTGAGCTCAGACTTTCGTAAGAAACTTTTATTGCACATGACACATTGGAATGGCTTCTCTCCTGTGTGGATCATCATGTGATTATTGAGTTCACACTTTTGTAAGAAACCTTTATCGCACAGGCTACACTGGAATAGCTTCTCTCCTGTGTGGAGCATCACATGTTTTTGGAGTTCATTCTTTCGTCTGAAATTTCTATCGCACAAGTGACACTGGAATGGCATCCCTCCTGTATGGGTCATCTTATGCCGTCTGAAAGAACTCCCTTCTGCAAAAGCTTTATCGCACATGCAACACTGGTATGGCTTCTCTCCAGTGTGGGTCCTCACATGCTGTGTGAAGGAATCCTTCCGTGAGAAAGCTTTATTGCACATGCCACACTGGAAGGATTTCTTTCCTGTGTGGGTCATCATATGCCTTGTGAGAGTTTCCTTTTTTAAGAAAGCATAATCGCACATCCCACACTGAAAAGGCTTCTCTCCTGTGTGGATCATAATGTGATCACTGAGATGCTGATTTTGTGAGAAAGCTGCATCACACAGGTTACACAGGAATGGCTTCTCTCCAGTATGCGTCCTCATATGCTTTGTAAAAGAGCTCTTGTGTGAGAAAGCAGAATCACACAGGTCACACTGGAAATGCTTTTTCCCCTGTGGGTCACCATGTGATCTTTGAGGTGACTGTTGTGCCATTTGAGAATCACCCTTTTATGAGAAAGCAGAATCACACAGGACACACTGGAAAGGCTTCTCTCCTGCGTGGGTCAACACGCAATATTTAAGATGACTTGTGATATAACTGTGGTGCAGAATTCACATCAAATCCTTTTCAATATATAACGCATATGGAATCTATGGATGGCTCTTCCAAAGAAATGCTGATTGTTACCTTCATCCTGAAAAAAAAGAAGAAAAATTATAAGATTGACATCTCTTTGAAATTGTATAATACACTGTAATAGAGTAATATGATTGCGAATGTTTTGTACATAAACCATTTCATACCCAAGTTCATTTATACCTAAACAAAACCTTTGTACCTGTCATCACTTAACGTAAGTAGAGACACTAACAGATATGGTGCTATGATATTGTATTCTACTTTTTCATTAGAAATGTGCTGAAAATCATTCAAAAGTCACATGCATACTCACCCCACCACAACCAGAATTACTCAAATTTTACTCTCGCTTTTTCATCATGTCACAACACTTGGAACTGGGGAAAGGGCCAGCTGTCTACAGCAGTCCTATTATAATACAACCCCATATCATTCCACATTTGGGCTCACAAGACCAGAATCTAAATATCACCTAATGTAAGAAGGTTTATTCAGTTCATCTCACTCAAATAACTGATGCAAGTCACATAATTTAAGATACACTGGTAAGTGGTGCACCTCTGTTATTACTTTAGCAAAATGTAACAAACAGTATTGACCTAAGAAATTGTAGAGGTACTTTCCATATTTTGATCTTGGCACAATTAATAAAATACTTATTTGTCTATAGAAAAAAACTATCATATATACCTACTAAAATAATCTCAACAACCATAAAGTACTCAGGCAGGAACTCCTATCAAAGGTGCAGTTCTAGTAAATGTGGAAGTAATGAGATGACAATGTATGAGAACTAATCCTTTAATATTTTCAACTTACAGATCAATTATACACAAGAGTCATTACATACAGTACACTAATCCAGTCATCTTTCAGAAAGCCTGTGACATCTCCTTTACCACTTCCGACACTTGTGTGATATTTTTGGAAGAAAAATCCTTATTCTCTCTGTGGAACCTTTATTTGATATTAGTATTATCTTAGTTTAGATGGTGCCCCAGCCTATTAGGATTAATCAAAATATAGTTGGATATTATGCAATCTTCGGTCTAATTTGAACATTTCCCACATCAGCTTCCTTTGAGAAATGCTTCTCTGCATGCCTAACCTTATTGTGGTGCCCATCTATGTATTCATACTACTTACTTGACTGCTATCTTTTTAAAATGAGTGGTTACCATGAGCATGAGATACCATGTTTGTGACAGCCAGTGCTCACTCCCCTCATAGTCCTAGTAGGCAGTTGCCCTTGGCCCCTGGAGACAATTAAATTACAAAATATCTATATGGATACACTTAAAAAATCCTCTAGTCTTTGAGGGGAGGCCCACCAGACTTGAAACATCCCTCTCTGGACATGATGGTAATGCTATGTATTTCCAGGCTGGAGCTTGTATTCCCACTGCCGCTGTTTATCATGCTGGAAGAACCCCCAGGTCACCTGCTAAGTCCTGTCTTGACACCCTTCAAATAATCAACATCAACACATCCTGATCACTGCATGCTATCCACTCCATTTTCAAGCCTTTCAGAACAATTCTCCACATCCTTCTCATATATGATGGTGACTGTCTTTCCAATTGATGCTATGTGACAATTACATCTGATAATACTGCCAGAACTGCATATGAGGCAATAAATTCCTAACAACTTGGAGACAACAACCTAATTGCTGAGATCATTTGATCAAGCAATGTAGCTGACAGTGAGAATGATTACTGTCCTAACCTCCTCGATAATGCTAAAGAATGTGACCCCAAAGTTCACCCATACACCACTGGATTTTACCAATACCTATTGTTAAGATGATGGTATTATGTTCAGCATCTTCCTGACTCAGTTTCTTGTATGGTAGTTTCCAAAGATTCATCCCCATAATTATATGTATCCTGACCAAGTTTCCTTCAAACTTTCCACATCAGGATTCTGTTATAGTGATATTAAATGCACCTTCCATTACTGTATATTGTTATCAATTTCCTATAGATGGTTACTGGCAATTCCCCAATGTTTCTGTCTGCATCCCTGAAATTCCTACTAAAATCCTGATACCAGATTATGAGTGCTATACATTATTCCTAGAACACTGTTCCACACATTCTGACTCCATCCCAATATTTACAGATGGCTCAGTCAGATCCTGGGTTCAGATTTGGTGTTATATTCCCTTTATTCTGTCAAAGCAGAAGCCTCCCCAGTGTTGCTTCTGTTTTTAAGGTAGAGATAGCTGCCTTTATCCTAGGTTAAAGAATTAATCTTTACTTTTCCAATTTCAACATTTACAATTTTTAGCAACATGTAGTGTTCTCCCTGTTGTGGAACATTTTAGTCCTTCCCCTCATCCCGTTGTTTTATCAGCTCATGAGTGGCTCTACCTACTACAGCACAGAGGCTACCATGTAGGTTTTTGCTGGGCTCCAGCACATGTGGGAATCTCAGGGAATGAGAAGGCCAACAGGCTAACTAATGAGGCATCAACTCAGATTATCCCTTCAAAACCCATTGAATTTCATGACATGTACTATATAACTGGTAGTTCTTAACAGTTGGCAGAACAGGTGGGAGGCTTTGATAGCCATCACTAAGATGGGGGGAGGGGAATAACCCCTCTTCCTTCTGTCCTTGAACATGTAAACCTATGCAAGGGCACCACTCAAGAGACTGCACTGACTAGGACACACACATACTGGCATTAGAGAGAGCCCCCTTATATGGTAGCCCGTCTTGCAAGGTTATTAAACTTGCTGATGGTTTCATTCCTTACGGGACCGGGGTTCAATATATCCCTCCTAGTGAGAAACCTTTCTACATAAGGAGAATGATAAAGGGGGTTTCTGAAATGCCCTCTAATGAAGTGCAAAATTTTGATAACTTCAAATATAAGGAGAAACCTTTGAGGATAAATCCCAAATCTGACCTAGGAGTCGATTTGTTAAATTGTTTTGAGAACTGCTATGGGGATTCTCTTATTTTTTTATAATTCTTCTTTTAAGGCCAATGGAATTTCTCTAAAGAAACCTGAGAAGGAAACTTCCTTTACTCAGTCTAAAAGAACTGTTAAATACTTCCCTCCCAAAAGGTTAGGCAAGGAAAAGCTACTTGTCAATTTCTGTTTAGAACCTGTAAGTTTACAATTTGATCCTTTGCAGGAAGTCTTTGTTAACTCTAATGTAGAATATGGTCTTGATAATTTTTATTCTTTAGAATCCATTGGCATTAAAGAAGAACAAACCCCTGACATTGATGCTTTGGAAGTTGATCAATTTAAACAGTCCATTTCCTTCAAAGATGGACACTATTATGTGAAGATCCCGTGGAAAAGGGATTTGGTGGACCTAGTTCCCTCAAATCTAAAGATTGCCTTGGCAGTGGCACAATGGGTAAATGACAAGCTTGAGCAAAGGGGCCTTAGGGAAGAATATGAAGCTGTGTTTGACCAGCAAGAGGCCTTGGGTATTATTGAGCCAGTTACTAAAAGAGTCCCTGGCCAAATTTTGATACCCCATAGACATGTGCTAAAAAATGATGAACTTGCCACCTCAAAAATAAGACCTTTTTTCAACTGCTCTCTCAAAATAGGAAAACATCCTTCCTTAAATGAAGCTGCATTCCCAGGAGTTGATTTGATGAATAACCTCCTCTCTCTGTTGTACTTCAGAACCAACAATTATGTCATTTTGGCTGATGTTATGAAAGCCTTCTTGCAGATCCGTTTGAGGGATGAGGGTGATCACAATAGGTTTTGTTTCTTTAGGAGGATTTACAACCAATATATCCCTTACAGATATAATACTATCATATTTGGTTTCATCTGCTCTCCTTTCATATTGAACCTCATTATCCGACGTCATCTTTCCGTGCACCCTGACACTCTAACTGCCTCCTTGATTAAAGATAAATTCTATGTAGACAATCTGGTCTACACAACTAATGAATTCTGTTCCCTCCCTGCTATGGTCGAGAGGATTAATGAGATCATGCTTAAAGGAGGTTTACCTCTCAGGGAGTGGACATGCAACCAGACTTCTGTTCTTCAAGTTCTTGAACAAGAAGTCATTTGCAATAAAGAAGAGGTAAAGGTGCTGGGATATATTTATAATAAGAATTGTGATACCTTGAGAATCAAGGATGTTTTCCTTAATAAAGATGCCTCGACCAAAAGGCAAATTTTGTCTTCTTTGGCTTCTTTATTTGATCCATTAGGTCTTTTTTTCTCCTGTGTTATTACAAGGAAAAATTCTTATAAGAGAGATGTGCCAAAAAATGGTAGATTGGGATTGGAAATTGGATAGTGAGTTGCTTGCAAAATGGAAGAGGCTATGTGAAAACTTTAGGGAGGTTAATGACTTATCCTTTTAAAGGAAAACTTTCTGTTCTGAATCTCCTCTTAAATTATTTGTTTTTTTCTGATGCTTCTAAGGAAGCCTATGGTTGTGCCATCTATGTAGGGCAAGAAAGAAGAGAGTTAAGGGAGTCTAATGGCTCTCTTCTATTTGCCAAGGTCAAGGTGGCTCCTATTAACCCGTAAAATCCGACGACCCCTCAAATCAATTCATCTCTGATGACGAATTTATGACCAAATTGAATAAAATTATGCTTAACTTCTTTGGAATACTCAGGCGCATTGGCCAAGACACATAAGAATCATATACCCACTCTAGGATGGCCATGAGAAAGGTCGGAATTTGTAGATCTGGTGCGAGAATCAGTAGCGGCAACTTTTACTACCAGACTCAGGCGGCGTGCTAAGACGATCCTGCATTATGGTTGGTATCAGCGCAGTTTGGTTTCAAGCACCTTTTGCACCAGATAGACAGAGCAAGTTCTTAGGGACACCATAAACGTGCAGAAAAAATTATTTGGTGATTGTGGTCGAAGTTGTGGCTGTGAAGCATCACTAGCCCTGCGTGGCCTACGAGTGTCACTATCACAATCACTTTCCTCTGTTTTTGGTTCTCGATCGTATGGATCACTGTCACTCGCATACAAAAGCTTCCTCTTAGTTCCTTGAGGCATGTTTACACTAATATCACACTGATTGAGGTAGATAATCCCGATAAATAAGATGCAAAAAGCACTCCCGAGTCACCACGTGTATCAACACTCTACCGCATGTATGAAAGCACTAACTGGCATCATAGCATTCTCTAGGCAGTGTTGACAAGTCAGACAAACTTCCCTAAAAGTATGAAAGCGCTACCAAATCTAGTGCGATTTCTGTAAGGGGTTGAATATTGTGCTGCCCGGGCAGCATATCGGTTCTCCCCATTGCTGCCTCCCGGGCAGCATATCCGAGTTAACAGGTTAAACAAAGAACATTACTGTACCTTCTTTGGAACTTATGGCAGCTTTACTATCAATAAGATGCCTCAAAACTATTTTGAGGAAGGACTGGTGTCTGCCCCACCGGTTGAATCTGTGGTACTCCTTGTTGATAGTCAAGTTGCCCTTTCTTGGATCATGACCAACAAAGCTCCTAAGAAGAATATATTTGTTAATAATAGATTGAAGGAAATTTCCAATCTTTTGGAAATTTTCAAGGCCAAGTATACTCCTATTTCTTTTACTTATGTTCCTTCTGAACATAATATGGCTGATTTCCTAACTAAACCTTACAATGCTAAGGTGTTCAATGGAAAATTCAATTGGTGGGTTTATGGGCCAGAATGGTTGTTGTTGCCCCCTCATACTTGGCCTAAGGGTCACTTGGGATGTATTCCTTCCTGCATTAAGGGAGACATTGTTAATGCGGCTGTTGTGCAAGTTGACACTCTTCCTCTTAATTGATGTTATAAGGTTTTCTTCTCACAGCAAACTTTTGCATCACACTTCTTTGATTTTTAAGGCTGTCTTCTTGTTTAAGAAGTCTAATGCTGACCCAGTTAAGGCAGCTTCTAATTATTTGATGGGAATAATGCAGAGGGATTCCTTCCCTGCTGAATTGACTTATTTACAGAACTCTAATACCAATGACATACCTGCTTTAGCAAGTCAAATGAACTTGTTCTTGGACAGGAATGGTTTGATAAGGTCCAAGGGCAGAATTGACGAGAACATTGACCTCAAATATGAGTTTGTGAATCCCCTTTTTTTTTGTCAAAATCTCATTACTTGACTAAACTTTTGATATTCTTTGCTCATTGCCAAGTTATGCACATGGGACTGCAAGCTACACTTAGTTTTTTTCACATGCATGGATTCTGGATCATTAAAACCAGACAAGCTGTTTTAAACATTTTGAAAGGTTGTATAGTTAGTAAGAAATATAATTCCCGTGTGGTTAATTATCCTTCTCCTTCATCTTTACCTGCCTCTTGAATAAATCTAAGTGTACCCTTTGCCCATACTGGTGTGGATTACACGGGGCATTTATGGGTTTGAGGCAGGAATGGAGATAAGGTAAAGGCTTATATTTTGATATTTACTTGTTTCAATACTAGAGCTGTCCATTTGGAAGTTGTGGATTCTATGTCCACTGCTGAGTTCATTTTGGCTTTCGTTAGGTTTGCTAACAATATGGAATTCCTTTAGCTGTTTATTTTGATGATGCTAAATCCTTTGTACAAGCGGGAAGTGTTATTGAACAACTTTTCTCATCTTCTGAATTTGAAGAGAAGTTTAAAACTTCTCCTATTCAGCATAGAACCATCCCTGTTTATGCTGCATGGTATGGTGCCACTTGGGAAAGGTTAATTCAGATGGTGAAACAATGTCTCTCTAAGGTATTGGGTAGGTCTGTTCCTTCCCTGGCTGAGATTACCAATTTTTTGTCTGATGTTAAAAAAAATTTGAACAATAGACCACTTACATATCATTCCTGTGAAAATGAGGTAGATGTCATTACCCCAAATCATTTCCTTATGGGAAGGACCATTCCTTCCTTGATGTTTGGCATTCTGGAACAAGTCCCTGAATGGGAATCAGGAGAAGACTATCCTTCTCATCTCAACTTAGTCATGGACTGTAGGGATTACTTTTATGAAGAGTTTAAGAAACGATGGCTGACAGAGTACTTGGTCAGGTTAAGGAAAAAGGGATAGAACTGCGCACCACAGTTCTAGAAGCTGGGAAAAAGGTGACATTGCTTTTTTGAAACTGCCTTTTAAGACCAGACCCTTCTGGCCCTTAGATCGTGTTGTTGAGACCTTTCCTGACCAAGAACATGTGATACGTACAGTCTCTGTCATTAAGCCCGATGGAAACTCTATCAAAGTCAACGTTAGACTTTTAATCCCTCTACAGCTCCATGCTGAGTTACATTCCCTTCATGAGGATGAACCCTGGGGATCCTGTTTTGCAGGCTAGTGAGTTGGAGCCCTTTGAAGAGGCCTCAAACTTGGAGGAGGTTATTTCCTTGGAAAACGACTGTGTTGCTCCAGAACCTGCCTCTTTGAGACCTTCTCGTAAGACTGCGCTAGCCTCTAGAGACCAAGTAAGGTCTCTAGCACTTAAAAAGTTATTGTAAATTTTCCTCAAAAGTCTTGTATTCATTAAACACTTTCTTTTTGTTGTCGGGG
>NC_134788.1:32557098-32724598 GCF_046742065.1 Oratosquilla oratoria
ACTTACAGATATTGAAGTTCATTTGCCATTTCACCGACCACGTAAACAGTTTGTTAAGATCATCCTGCAGAATCTCTGCGTCGTCTCCTGACCTAATTAGGCGTCCTATTGTAGTGTCGTCCGCAAACTTACTAACATCACTATTTATCCCGTCGTCTAAGTCGTTTATGTACTTAATGAACAACAAGGGACTCAAAACCGAGCCCTGGGGGACCCCACTAGTAACATTGCCCCAACTAGATTTTACTCCATTTATGGTGACCCGCTGTTTTCTGTTACTAATGAAAGCTCCAATCCATTCTAACACTTTTCCTCCTATGTCATGGTCTTTGGTTTTATTTAGTAGTCTCTGGCGTGGCACCTTGTCGAACGTTTTGCTTAAGTCAAGGTAAATAACATCGTAATTACCATTGTTATCTGACGCCTTATATCCTTTAGTGTAAAAGGATAGAAGATTAGTCACACATGACTTACCCTTGGATAAACCATGCTGTGTATCACGAATTGAATTATGTCTTTCGATGTGTTCTCTGAGTCTATTTACTATTACTGATTCAAGCATTTTTCCTATAACCGATGTCAAACTGATTGGCCTGTAGTTGCATATAGACGATCTATCTCCCTTTTTTGAAAACAGGAACAACGTTTGTTTGCCTTCAAGCAGTATGCGCAAAACCTGTGTCTACTAATCTATTAAATATTTCAGTTAACTGGTCACGGATTTTAAATTTACACTCCTATGGCATTCTTGGAAAAATTTCGTCTGGACCCGGGGATTTTGTAGCTTTAAGTCTTTCAATCTGCTTGACTACTTCTGCTCTACTAATGCTGATATTAGATAGACTACTTTCTTCATCCCCTCTGAAAATCGGATCGCAGTCAGGTACTTTATCTAACCTCTCATTAGTAAACACCGATAGAAAATAATTGTTAAACTCCTCACTCATTTTTTCCTCCGATTCTATCATGACATTTTCATCGTTTTTAATTGGTCCCATTCTTTCTTTATTTTTTGTTCTATAGAGATGAAAGAAACCCTTTGCGTTGGATCTTGCTGGACTAGCAACCTCAATTTCATAATTACGTTTCGCTGTACGTGTATTCTTTTTAACCAGCTTTTCCATTTCGTTATATCTTGACCTAAGGTGTGTTTCCCCGTTTTTTTTATTTTCACGTAAAGTCCTCTTTTCATTCTGATCTCATGTTTCAATCTGTCCGTCATCCATTTGGGAGAATTACTATTTTTCCGCACTGACTTCAGGGGGATAAATGTTTTTGTTTATTAATAATTAAATAAGTTAGATTGCTACACATTTCATCCAAATCGGTGACCTGTCTGTTCAGCCCTCGCCTCCAAATGACCTGACCCAAGGTATGCATATTACCCTCCGTGACCCGAATCCTGGTCATGACCTGACCCCGGGTCACGCACCGAGACTCGACAATGTCCGAAACGTCCGCAACGTCCGCATGGCATTTCATATTCAATTTCAAATATGTTTTCATATTGTCAAAGTTTGCTCTCCTGAAGTCTGGTACTTGGACGTTATTCGTACTTTTCAATTCTTCCCAAATAATATTAAATCTTATTTCTTGATGATCGCTAGAGCCTAGACTATCTCCCACTTTTACGTTACTCATTAGGTGCTCACTATTAGTTCAAACTAAGTCCAGAGTATTTTCTCCCCTCGTAGGATCGGTAATCACTTGTTTTAGGAAATTATCCTGCACCATATCTAGGAATTTCTTTGTTTCCTGATCTCCTACTAAAATTTCCCAGTCAATGTTTCTATAATTAAAATCTTCCATGATCACAACGTTTTTCTACTGGGACGCCCTTTGAATTTCATGAATCAGGGGATCAGTCTGCTCAATGCTGAGGTTAGGAGGTCTATACAAGACGTCAGTAATAGCTTTCTTATTCTTGCCTATAATCTCTAACCAAATGGATTCCGTACAGTCCTCTTCCTTAATCGAATTGTTGATAATACAGTTTAATGTATTTTCAACGAAAAGTGCTACACCTCCCCCACTCCTACCAACCCTATCCTCGTGAGAAAAAAAAACTTATATCCTTCTATTTCGATTTTCGGAAAGAAATTCTTATCAGCCATGTTGATCCAGGACTCAGTAATAGTTATAATATCGAAAATCTCTACGCATGCTTTACCTCGCAGCAAATAAATTTTGTTAATTATGCTTCTGCTATTTGTATAATAAAATTTAAGTTTATCTTCCCTCCAGCTGCTTTGGTGATTCTTTTCACAGTCCCTCTCTAAGTTGTTTCTATTGCCTAAACTATATTCCGATACTCCCCCCCCCTACTCCCACGTAATCTACCCGTAAAAAAAATGTAGGATGCCTTCTTCTCGCTCAAGGGATTCAGCAAGGAGCCGAAATCCTCTAGGCGACAAGTGCACCCCGTCCCTTGTATATAGATGATTCCTACCGTAAAAGCGGTCCCAGTTGTCGACAAATGCCCATCCATTGGCCTTACAATGTTTTGCCAGCCTGCAATTCATTGCAATAGCCCTGGAACGCCACATGTCTCCGACTCTACGCCTCAGAAGGATTCCACATACAACAGGAACACCTCCCTTATTTCTAATCTTGTCTAGCGCATCCCGGAACCGCACAAACAATTCCTCACTCCCTAACTTACTTATATCATTGCCCCCGGCACTTAAGCAAACTACAGGGTCCTTACCTTCCCCTACTAAACACTCTTCAATCCTATCTCTAACATCTATCCCCGCGCCGGGGAAACACACCTGCGTCCTATGTTTCCTATCTTTATCGCAGAAAGCCCTAAGTACCTCACTTGACTGTCTCCCACAACCAAAATCTTACCTGTGGGTAGGGATCCAGCGTCTGCCCTTCCCTTCCTGCTTAAGGTGGCACAGGAAGGAGGACAGAGTGCTAGAAAAAAGAAAAAAAAAGTCTTCCCGTAAGTAGTATGGTTGGCCACCCTTCCTCCACTGATATGGCCATCACAAATTATGTCAATACTACTCATTTATGCAGAGCGCCAGATTCTTTTCCTGTTGAAGTTTGCCATTTTCATATGGGGTCGCCGTTCATCGCTAGTCGTTTCTACTGGTTTCGGTCCATCACCTGCTCCTCCTCCAGATATTTCTCCTTAAGGTCCTCTCTCAGCCAGGTTGTTCCTACATAAAATGGCTTGGACATCAGGAACACTTTCTAGATGTGTATTTAATCCGCTGCAACATCTCCACATGATCTATATATAGAATAACATGATTCTTAATATAGATTTAATATATTAAAGAGAAATTTCACCTCTCAATATATTCAACATACAGTTCAGCACATGGCACAATTAAAGAAGGAAAAATACCAAAGGACTGGAAAAATGCCAACATTGTACCAATATATAAAGGAGGAGACAATGAAGAACCAACTAATTACAGACCGGTCTCCCTAACAAGCACTGTAGCCAAAACTTGTGATAAAATTATCAAGAATAAAATTCCTGGAAGAAAATATAATAAACTCGATACAATTTGGATTCAGACAGGGATGATCATGTGCTACAAATTTAATCTGTTTCAACTCAAGACTAATAGATATAATACAAGGGATGGATGGGCTGATTGAGCTTTCCTAGACTTACAAAAAGCCTTCGACAAAGTACCACACAAAAACTTATTTAAAAAAAAATGAAAACATAGGAGGGATACAAGGCAACCCACTAAACTGAATGGAGGATTTTCTGCATGGTAGAAGAATGAGAGTAGTACTCAGAGAAGAGTGTTCAGTTTGTGAGGAGATTGGTGGAGTTCCACAGGGATCCGTATTGGCTGCAATAATGTTCGCTATTAATGTGAATGACATAGATGACGATGTGAAAGGTTACATGAGCTTCTTTACGGACGATGCTAAATTGTTGAGGAAAGTGAAAACCGAAACGGACAGTGAATCACTACAGAGAGGCCTAAACAAGGTTTGGAAATGGAGTCAGAAATGAGAAGTGGACTTCAACATTAAGAAATGTAGCATACAGGAGTTCGGAAAAATATCAGGACAATATACTTTTAGAAACACGGAAAAAAATAAAAGTGGGATCTGAAAAAGACCTGGGAGTAATGATCTCAAATGACTTGTCCTCTGACAAACAAATCAACAAAATTGTCGGAGAATCCTATAACTTGCTAAGATCAATAGAAGTGGCGTTTACTTATTTAGGCATAGAAATTATTAAAAAAAAATATTAGTCACACTAAGACGGCCTAGACTAGAGTATGTAATCATAATGTAGATTTCAAAGACTGCATTTCCTAGGTTTAACCTTAGTATTCTAAACGCCTAACTGTTGTTTGGTGAAATCTCAAGGAGCATGAGGTCCAATTAAAAATCTATTTAACTATTGCCCATCATTACGTACAAACGGTTACACAATAATAATATCAAACGATAGAAAGCGATAGAAACACACAGAGATCAAGGATACATTAGAAATGTATATGTATAGATTACGTAAACACACTGTGTTATATTGGTCATTCAACAGAAACGATGTTAAAACATGTAGGAACCACAAAAAAGTACTACTTCGCTATGCGATCTACAGTCAATTAATATGCAGTATAGCAGCGGAATAGGAGTAAAGAAATCAACGACGGAGTAGCCATTGCTGTAAGATGCAGGCTTGAAGAATAAAATAGTACCGGACTTGGAAGATTCAATCCCAACCGTACATATAGAAACAAACAGAGGCCCCTTTAAGTATAAGAAAAAGGAAACTAAAACACATAGGCCCATATTTCACAATATACATTTGACAGATTCATTGAAGATGTCTCAAACAGACGAAACCGGTCGGTCACCGTTAATCTACTGTAATTTTCCAGTCGACAATAATACTAACAGAAACGAAGAATCATTACTGAAATGCAACATTCTTTTTGCACCACTATTATAAATTTTATTTGTTAATATAATGAACGTTTAGCATAGGGGCTGAAGTGTTTACAAATATTTATGCTTCATGTCGCCTCACAAAGATTCTGAAATGTTTACTAAAGTGTCTCCTTATACAATGAACAAAGGTACTTGGTATGTTTATTAGATATCGGAGGTAATAGTATCTACTACCAATGCAGGATATCTTATTGTCTTTATATCAAATTAATTTTAAAAATCATAAACTTGTAAGCATATCATTTGTATCAAAATATATTCTATATATATTTTTTCGAAACAGTAATATTCGTCACGAGATACCTAGAGATTGATTTTTTTTTCAGAATGTTTCTCTCAGTGTTAATATAAACACAAATGTAAAAAATAATCTTTTCTAAATCTTTAAAGCATTTTTCTCTGCACGTGTTTAAGGTTTTCTCAGAATGTTTCGTTCAGTGTTAATATGAACACTTTTCAAAATTCATCGTCTTTTCTATATTTCTAAAAAAAATTCTCTAGGTTTTCTCAGAATGTTTCGCTCAGTGTTAATATGAAAAAAAAATCATCGATTTTTCTATATTTAAAAAAATTCTCTACATGTGTTTAAGGATTTTCTCAGAATGTTTCGCTCAGTGTTGACATGAATAGAATTGCCAAAATTTATTGCATTTTTTTATATTAAAAAAAAAAATTATCTCCACGTGATTAAGGATTTTCTCAATGTTTCGTTCAGTTGATATGAACTCAATTGTCAGAATATTTCGCTCAGTGTTAAAATGAACATAATTGTCCAAATGTATCGTATTTTCTATACGAGTATTTTTCATATTTTCTCTACACGTGTTTAAGGGTTTTCTCAGAATGTTTCGCTCAGTGTTAATATGAACACAATTGTCAAAAATAATCTTTTCTATATCTTTAAAGCATTTTTCTCTCCATGTGTGTAAGGGTTTTCTCAGAATGTTTCGTTCAGTGGTAATATCAACACTTTTCAAAATTCATCGTCTTTTCTATATTTCTAAAAGGTTTTTCTCTAGGTTTTCTCAGAATGTTTCGCTCACTGTTAATATGAATTTTTTTTCTTCAAAATTCATCTTTTCTATATTAAAAAAAGTCTCTACACGTGTTTAAGGATTTTCTCAGAATGTTTCGCTCAGTGTTGATATGAACACAATTGTCAAAATTCATCGTATTTTCTATATCTTTAAAACATTTTTCTCACCACGTCTTTAAGAATTTTCACAGAATGTTTCCTTCAGCGGTAATATGAACACAATTGTCAGAATGTTTCGCTCAGTGTTAAAATGAACATAATTGTCAAAATTTATCGTATTATCTACACGAGTATTTTTCATATTTTCTCTACAAGTGTTTAAGGGTTTTCTCAGAATGCTTCGCTCAGTGTTGATATGAACACAATCGTCAGAAATCATCTTTTCTATATCTTCAAACAGTTTTCTCTGATTTTCTCAGAATTTTTCGTTCAGTGTTAATATGAACACTTTTCAAAATTCATCGTCTTTTCTATATTTCTAAAAGATTTTTCTCTAGGTTTTCTCAGAATGTTTCGCTCACTGTTAATATGAAAATTTTCAAAATTCATCGTCTTTTCTATATTAAAAAAAATCTCTACACGTGTTTAAGGATTTTCTCAGAATGTTTCGCTCAGTGTTAATATGAACACAATTGTCAAAATTAATCGTATTTTCTATATTAAAAAAAATTCTCACCACGTGTTTAAGAAATTTTCACAGAATGTTTCGTTCAGTGTTAATATGAACACAATTGTGAAAATTCATCGTCTTTTCTATATTTGAAAACATGTATACAAAGATTTTCTCAGAATGTTTCGCTCAGTTTTAATAAGAAAACATTTGTCAAAATTCATCGTCTTTTCTATATTCTTAAAACATTTTTCTCTCCGCGTGTTTAAGGGCTTTTTCAGAAATTTTTGTTCAGTGTTACGTAAGGCCACGTGCTGAACTGAAAATTTCGCTCCATGATACCATGACATCTTAATTTCCCTTTCACGTCGTCACTCGTCACTAGCCCTATTTCCATCTTCAAACTAGGTAAAAATACCGTCGATTTTGATCTTCACACAGGGCAAAAATACCGTCGATTTCCATCTTCAAACTTGGCAAAAATATCGTCGATTTCCATCTACACACTAGGCAAAAATAACGTTGATTTCCATGTTCACACTAGGCAAAACTGCCGTCGATTTCCATCTTCACAGTAGGCAAATATACCGTCGATTTCCATCTACACACTAGGCAAAAATAACGTTGATTTCCATGTTCACACTAGTCAAAATACCTACGATGTCCTCCTTCATACTAAGCAAAAATGACGTCGATTTACATATACACACTAAGCAAAATTACCGTTGATTTTCATGTACACACTAGGCAAAACTGCCGTCGATTTCTATCTTCATACTAGGCAAAAATACTGTCGATTTCGATATACACACTAAGCAAAATTACCGTTGATTTTCATGTACACACTAGGCAAAACTGCCGTCGGTTTCTATCTTCACACACAGCAAAAATACCGTCGATTTCGATATACACACTAAGCAAAATTACCGTTGATTTTCATGTACACACAAGGCAAAACTGCCGTCGATTTCCATCTTCACACTAAGCAAAAATATCGTCGATTTCCTACTTCATACTAGGCAAAAATTATGTCGATTTCCATCTTCATGCTAGGCAAAAATACCGTCGATTTCCATCTTCACACTAGGCAAAAATAACGTTGATTTCCATGTTTACACTAGGCAAAACTACCGTCGATTTCCATCTTCGTAATAGGAAAAAATACCGTCGATTTCCTCCTTCATACTAGGCAAAAATTACGTCGATTTCCATCTTCACACTAGGCAAAAAGGCCGTCGATTTTGGTTTTCTATGTCGATGTCTTCCTTCACATTTGGCAGAAAAATCGTATACTTTTTGGCTCTATTCGCGAAAAAAAATCCTTCAACGGGACAGAAATACCGTCAAAATTTCCTCACATGGGCTTCCTTCACACATGACAAAAAATACAGTCGACATTTTTCCCCAAAAAAACCCGTAGAGGTGTTTTTGTCAAAAAAACAGAAATACAAATAGAATTCATAAAGAAAAATACAGGAATAAATAAGAATCAAATTACATAAAACGCAATATGTAAATAAGTAAATAAATATATAAATAGATCAATAAAATTATTAAACAAAATAAACTTTTTACCCTTACACTGCCGTATTCTTGCGCATTGTTACATTATCATTTTTTTTTTAGCTTAGGGTAAACGCATAATCATTACTTCATTTAGTTTTTATCTTGCCAAAACGATACTTGCTATCTAATTGATATAGTAAAAAATTGCCATGCTTATGCATACTGTTGTTTTGGAGAAATAATGCGAAATATTGGAATAATTTGAGTGAAAATGGGCTATTGGCAACTCGACGGCAGTGCTGGAATATGATTGGCTAAATTATGTCGTCATACTGAATTTAGATCTTGACTAATTTGGAGGGGAATATGCCGTTGAAAAACGAACATGCCTCTTTTGAATAATAATAATAATAGTAATAATAATAATAATAATAATAATAATAATAATAATAATAATAATAATAATAATAATAATAATAATAATAATAATAATAATAATAATGATAATAATAATAATAATAATAATAATAATACACACATATATATATATATATGTATAAATATATATGTATATATATATATATATATATTTATATATATATATATATATATATATATATATATATGGTTAAACTTAATGGTAAGATTATTATTGCAGAGTTTTTATCTGCCTTTTCTCTTTCTCTGAGGATCTTTTTCCCTTCCACGTGAAGTTGTCTTATAATGTCACCATATGACATTGTTTTGTCAGTTACTTTGGGCATGGCTTTACCAAAGTGAAAAACTGGCCAGAACGCGTTTTCACACTACTTAGTGCTTCATCAGTGGCTAGACTGTGAATATCTGATTGAATTATTGTGTTTATATATTGTTGGTGGTGGTCTGATATTACATTTTGGGGCTTCTGATTGGCTAGTGGGCTGGACTGGGACTCCCGAACTATTCTACTTCCTCATTGGTCGGCTGTTGTGTGACGTCATCAGTATTGTGCCTTCTTTCAGTGGGCTTAGATCTCCTTACGCTAGGGAGGGCTTCTAAATCCCTAGTTTGTATATTAAGATTGGGAGATGTTTCTTTAATAAAGAGAGCTTCGAGGATAGGTAGCCTTCTATGGTCTTGATTTGTTGCCAGCACTTCTGTATTTTCTATTAGAGTTTCTTTATTTAAATTTCTTTTGTGAGCAGAGTGATGGTGGTTTCTGGGAGCTCCTGAAGAGAGGTGGTATGATAACCGGCGTGAGAGCTTCATTGTTGTCATGCCAATATAGTTTGAAGGTTGGGATGCACAGTTCCCAAGTTTACACGTGTACCTATATATGACGTGAGTTCTCTGAAGGTCACTTTTACTTTCTCTTATATTATTCTTTAGTAGCAGTTGAGATGTCTTTTTATTTTGATAATATATAATCAGTTGTACTTTAGAGTTTTCTTCTTTAGGTTTAATATTTCTTTTAATAATTTGTTGCATAACCCTTTCATCTTCTTTGTGGGCTGTGGAGAAGAAGGACTTATAGTAAATTTTAATCAGGTTTTTGGCGTTAATGTCCTGTGGGATTTTGTCTGGGTGGCTTTTGTCCTGGTACCATTTGTCTAAAGTTATTTTTGTGATTCGCTCTATATCCTTATTGGCGAATCCATTATTCATAAGGGTCTGAGAAGCTCTTTCTAACTCATTATGTACTGTTTCCCAATTATTACAGTGACTAAGCGATCTTCTAATATAAGCGCTGATGGTAGAATCTTTGTATCTTTGGGGACATTCGCTAGTCCCATTTAGGCAATGTCCTGAATTAGATGCTTTTATGTACACAGATGTGTCATAAGTGCCTTCATCTCTCTGTTTTACTAATGTGTCTAAAAAGGGAAGGGACCCATTTATGCTGTGCTCAATTGTAAAATTGATGCCAGATGTCTCTATTAATCGTTCTTTTAGATCGTCTATTTGTTGGCAATTTTCAGCTTTGACGAAAATATCGTCTATATATCTGCAGTAAATGTGAGGTTTTTGCAGATTTGCGGAAATTTCATTTTCGATGCTAACCATAAAAAAGTTAGCAAAAAGTACTCCAAGTGGTGATCCCATTGCAACACCATCGGTTTGGCAATATTTATTTCCTCTAGGGCACATAAAGGGGGCTTCTTTGGTGCAACATTCCAAAAGGTCTTTCATTACTTTCTCTGGGATATCACAGTTAGGAGTGGTATCATTGTGATAAACTCTCTCTATTATATATTGAATAGTGCGGTCAACTTGGATGTTAGTATAGAGGGACTCCGCATCTAACGAAGCGATAATGCCTTTTGAGTTATTGTTTGCTAAAAGATCTAGAAAATCAGTGGCGGATTTAACATTGTAGTCAGCGGGAGTGTAAGGTGTGAGGATTTCAGCCAGTTTTTTGGCAATTTTGTAAGTTGGTAATGGTATCTGTGAGATAATTGGACGTAGCTTGTTGCCGGGTTTATGGGTTTTAACATTGCCATAGCAGTAACCTAGTTCGTAATCGCCTGTAGGTTTAGGAAGCTTTATGCCTCCTTTAACCGCGTTTGCACAATCTACTAGTTTATTAATTTTCTTTTTGAGGGAGTCTGTGGGGTCTCTTTTGCGCATACACTGTGACGTCATAGGCAGAGACTGGTAGATAGAAAAAGATGAAAAATGAAAATGAAATAACGAAAAAGGAGAAAAAGACATTCAAAGGAATGAAAAAAGGAAGGAAATAGATATTTAAATGTGAAAGAAACTTATTTTTGAGTTGGCCGTCTTCGAGTTGCGCATGCGACGTGACGTCATGAGCAGCGACTGATAGATACAAAAATAGTAAACAACTAATTGGAAATAATAAAAAATCAAACAACTAAGAAAAGAGAGAAAAAGAGAAAGAAAAGAAGAAGAAATAGTTAATTTTGAATTTTAGGGTAATCGTTGGTCGTCTTTGGATTTGTTGTCTTTTGCGCATGCGTCATGACGTCATAGACAGTGATTGATAGATAAAACAAGATAAATAGATAAATAAATGATAAAATAACGAAAATAAATCAAAGATAATGAATAAAAGAGAAAGAAAAGAAGGAGAAAGTGTTAATTTTGAATTTCATAATCGTCTTCTGATTTGTTGTCTTTTGCGCATGCGCTGTGACGTCATAGGCAGAGACTGGTAGATAGAAAAAGATGAAAAATGAAAATGAAATAACGAAAAAGGAGAAAAAGATATTTAAAGGAATGGAAAAAGGAAGGAAACAGATATTTAAATGTGAAAGAAACTTATTTTTGAGTTTTAGGTTAATCGTTGGTCGTCTTCGGGTTTGTTGTCTTTTGCGCATGCGACGTGACGTCATGAGCAGCGACTGATAGATACAAAAAATAGTAAACAACTAATTGGAAATAATAAAAAATTAAACAACTAAGAAAAGAGAGAAAAGGAGAAAGAAAAGAAGGAGAAATAATTAATTTTGAATTTTAGGTTAATTGTTGGACTTCTTCGGATTTGTTGTCTTTTGCGCATGTGACGTGACGTCATGAACAGCGATTGATAGATAAAATAACGAAAATAAATCAAAGATAATAAATAAAAGAGAGAGAGAAAAGAAAGAGAAAATGTTAATTTTGTATTTCATAATCGTCTTCGAATTTGTTGTCTTTTGCGCATGCGCTGTGACGTCATAGGCAGAGACTGGTAGATAGAAAAAAAGAAAATTAAATAACGAAAAAGAAGAAAAAGACATTTATAGGAATGGAAAAAGGAAGGAAACAAAAATTTAAATGTGAAAGAAACTTATTTTTGAATTTTAGGTTAATCGTTTGTCGACTTCGGGTTTGTTGTCTTTTGCGCATGCGACGTGACGTCATGAGCAGCGACTGATAGATAAAAAAAATAGTAAACAACTAATTGGAAATAATAAAAAATCAGACAACAAAGAAAAGAGAGAAAAGGAGAAAGAAAAGAAGAAGAAATAGTTAATTTTGAATTTTAGGTTAATTGTTGGTCGTCTTTGGACTTGTTGTCTTTTGCGCATGCGCTGTGACGTCATACGCAGAGACTGGTAGATAGAAAAAGATGAAAAATGAAAATGAAATAACGAAAAAGGAGAAAAAGACATGTAAAGGAATGGAAAAAGGAAGGAAACAGATATTTAAATGTGAAAGAAACTTATTTTTGAGTTTTAGGTTAATCGTTGGTCGTCTTCGGGTTTATTGTCTTTTGCGCATGCGACGTGACGTCATGAGCAGCGACTGATAGATAAAAAATGGTAAACAACTAATTGGAAATAATAAAAAATCAGACAAATAAGAAAAGAGAGAAAAAGAGAAAGAAAATAAGAAAAAATAGTTAATTTTGAATTTTAGGGTAATCGTTGGTCGTCTTTGGATTTGTTGTCTTTTGCGCATGCGTCGTGACGTCATAGACAGTGATTGATAGATAAAACAAGATAAATAAATAAATAAATGATAAAATAATGAAAATAAATTAAAGATGATAAACAAAAGAGAGAAAGAGAGAAAGAAAAGAAAGAGAAAGTGTTAATTTTGATTTTCATAATCATCTTCAGATTTGTTGTCTTTTGTGCATGCGCTGTGACGTCATAGGCAGAGACTGGTAGATAGAAAAAAGAAAATGAAATAACGAAAAAGGAGAAAAAGACATTTGAAGGAATGGAAAAAGGAAGGAAAAAGAAATTTAAATGTGAAAGAAACTTATTTTTGAATTTTAGGTTAATCGTTGGTCGTCTTCGTGTTTGTTGTCTTTTGCGCATGCGACGTGACGTCATGAGCAGCGACTGATAGATAAAAAAATATAGTAAACAACTAATTGGAAATAATAAAAAATCAGACAACAAAGAAAAGAGAGAAAAGGAGAAAGAAAAGAAGAAGAAATAGTTAATTTTGAATTTTAGGGTAATCGTTGGTCGTCTTTGGATTTGTTGTCTTTTGCGCATGCGCTGTGACGTCATAGGCAGAGACTGGTAGATAGAAAAAAGAAAATGAAATAACGAAAAAGGAGAAAAAGACATTTAAAGGAATGGAAAAAGAAAGGAAAAAGATATTTAAATGTGAAAGAAACTTATTTTTGAGTTTTAGGTTAATCGTTGGTCGTCTTCGGGTTTGTTGTCTTTTGCGCATGCGACGTGACGTCATGAGCAGCGACTGATAGATAAAAAAAATAGTAAACAACTAATTGGAAATAATAAAAAATCAGACAACAAAGAAAAGAGAGAAATAGAGAAAGAAAAGAAGAAGAAATAGTTAATTTTGAATTTTAGGGTAATCGGTGGTCGTCTTTGGATTTGTTGTCTTTTGCGCATGCGCTGTGACGTCATAGGCAGAGACTGGTAGATAGAAAAAAAGAAAATTAAATAACGAAAAAGGAGAAAAAGACATTTAAAGGAATGGAAAAAGAAAGGAAAAAGATATTTAAATGTGAAAGAAACTTATTTTTGAGTTTTAGGTTAATCGTTGGTCGTCTTCGGGTTTGTTGTCTTTTGCGCATGCGACGTGACGTCATGAGCAGCGACTGATAGATAAAACAACAGTAAACAACTAATTGGAAATAATAAAAAATCAAACAACTAAGAAAAGAGAGAAAAAGAGAAAGAAGAGAAGAAGAAATAGTTAATTTTGAATTTTAGGGTAATCGTTGGTCGTCTTTGGATTTGTTGTCTTTTGCGCATGCGCTGTGACGTCATAGGCAGAGACTGGTAGATAGAAAAAGATGAAAAATGAAAATGAAATAACGAAAAAGGAGAAAAAGACATTTAAAGGAATGAAAAAAGGAAGGAAATAGATATTTAAATGTGAAACAAACTTATTTTTGAGTTTTAGGTTAATCGTTGGTCGTCTTCGTGTTTGTTGTCTTTTGCGCATGCGACGTGACGTCATGAACAGCGATTGATAGATAAAAAAAATAGTAAACAACTAATTCAAATAATAAAAAATTGAACAATTAAGAAAAGAGAGAAAAAGAGAAAGAAAAGAAGAAAAAATAGTTAATTTTGAATTTTAGGGTAATCGTTGGTCGTCTTTGGATTTGTTGTCTTTTGCGCATGCGTCATGACGTCATAGACAGTGATTGATAGATAAAACAAGATAAATAAATAAATAAATGATAAAATAACGAAAATAAATCAAAGATAATAAATATAAGAGAGAAAGAGAGAAAGAAAAGAAAGAGAAAGTGTTAATTTTGAATTTCATAATCGTCTTCTGATTTGTTGTCTTTTGTGCATGCGCTGTGACGTCATAGGCAGAGACTGGTAGATAGAAAAAGATGAAAAATGAAAATGAAATAACGAAAAAGGAGAAAAAGACATTTAAAGGAATGGAAAAAGGAAGGAAACAGATATTTAAATGTGAAAGAAACTTATTTTTGAGTTTTAGGTTAATCGTTGGTCGTCTTCGTGTTTGTTGTCTTTTGTGCATGCGACGTGACGTCATGAGCAGCGACTGATAGATAAAACAACAGTAAACAACTAATTGGAAATAATAAAAAATCAGACAACAAAGAAAAGAGAGAAAAAGAGAAAGAAAAGAAGAAGAAATAGTTAATTTTGAATTTTAGGGTAATCGGTGGTCGTCTTTGGATTTGTTGTCTTTTGCGCATGGGTCAAGACGTCATGGACAATGATTGATAGATAAATATTGACAATTGACAAGATAAATAAATAAATAAATGATAAAATAACGAAAATAAATAAAAGATAATAAATATAAGAGAGAAAGAGAGAAAGAAAAGAAAGAGAAAGTGTTAATTTTGAATTTCATAATCGTCTTCTGATTTGTTGTCTTTTGCGCATGCGCTGTGACGTCATAGGCAGAGACTGGTAGATAGAAAAAGATGAAAAATGAAAGTGAAATAACGAAAAAGAAGAAAAAGACATTTAAAGGAATGGAAAAAGAAAGGAAACAGATATTTAAATGTGAAAGAAACTTATTTTTGAGTTTTAGGTTAATCGTTGGTCGTCTTCGGGTTTATTGTCTTTTGCGCATGCGACGTGACGTCATGAGCAGCGACTGATAGATAAAAAAAATAGTAAACAACTAATTGGAAATAATAAAAAATCAAACAACTAAGAAAAGAGAGAAAAAGAGAAAGAAAAGAAGAAGAAATAGTTAATTTTGAATTTTAGGGTAATCGTTGGTCGTCTTTGGATTTGTTGTCTTTTGCGCATGCGTCATGACGTCATAGACAGTGATTGATAGATAAAACAAGATAAATAAATAGATAAATTATAAAATAACGAAAATAAATAAAAGATAATAAATATAAGAGAGAAAGAAAGAAAAGAAAGAGAAAGTGTTAATTTTGATTTTCATAATCGTCTTCTGATTTGTTGTCTTTTGCGCATGCGCTATGACGTCATAGGCAGAGACTGGTAGATATAAAAAGATGAAAAATGAAAATGAAATAACGAAAAAGAAGAAAAAGACATTTGAAGGAATGGAAAAAGAAAGGAAAAAGATATTTAAATGTGAAAGAAACTTATTTTTGAGTTTTAGGTTAATCGTTGGTCGTCTTCGTGTTTGTTGTCTTTTGCGCATGCGACGTGACGTCATGAGCAGCGACTGATAGATAAAAAAAATAGTAAACAACTAATTGGAAATAATAAAAAATCAGACAACAAAGAAAAGAGAGAAAAGGAGAAAGAAAAGAAGAAGAAATAGTTAATTTTGAATTTTAGGGTAGTCGTTGGTCGTCTTTGGATTTGTTGTCTTTTGCGCATGCGCTGTGACGTCATAGGCAGAGACTGGTAGATAGAAAAAAAGAAAATTAAATAACGAAAAAGGAGAAAAAGACATTTAAAGGAATGGAAAAAGAAAGGAAAAAGATATTTAAATGTGAAAGAAACTTATTTTTGAGTTTTAGGTTAATCGTTGGTCGTCTTCGGGTTTGTCTTTTACGCATGCGACGTGACGTCATGAGCAGCGACTGATAGATAAAAAAAATAGTAAACAACTAATTGGAAATAATAAAAAATCAGACAACAAAGAAAAGAGAGAAATAGAGAAAGAAAAGAAGAAGAAATAGTTAATTTTGAATTTTAGGGTAATCGTTGGTCGTCTTCGGGTTTGTTGTCTTTTGTGCATGCGCTGTGACGTCATAGGCAGAGACTGGTAGATAGAAAAAGATGAAAAATGAAAATGAAATAACGAAAAAGGAGAAAAAGACATTTAAAGGAATGAAAAAAGGAAGGAAATAGATATTTAAATGTGAAAGAAACTTATTTTTGAGTTTTAGGTTAATCGTTGGTCGTCTTCGTGTTTGTTGTCTTTTGCGCATGCGACGTGACGTCATGAACAGCGACTGATAGATACAAAAAATAGTAAACAACTAATTGGAAATAATAAAAAATCAAACAACTAAGAAAAGAGAGAAAAGGAGAAAGAAAAGAAGGAGAAATAGTTAATTTTGAATTTTAGGGTAATCGTTGGTCGTCTTTGGATTTGTTGTCTTTTGCGCATGCGTCATGACGTTATAGACAGTGATTGATAGATAAAACAAGACAAATAAATAAATAAATTATAAAATAACGAAAATAAATCAAAGATAATAAATAAAAGAGAGAGAGAAAAGAAAGAGAAAATGTTAATTTTGTATTTCATAATCGTCTTCGAATTTGTTGTCTTTTGCGCATGCGCTATGACGTCATAGGCAGAGACTGGTAGATATAAAAAGATGAAAAATGAAAATGAAATAACGAAAAAGAAGAAAAAGACATTTGAAGGAATGGAAAAAGAAAGGAAAAAGATATTTAAATGTGAAAGAAACTTATTTTTGAGTTTTAGGTTAATCGTTGGTCGTCTTCGTGTTTGTTGTCTTTTGCGCATGCGACGTGACGTCATGAGCAGCGACTGATAGATAAAAAATAGTAAACTAATTGGAAATAATAAAAAATCAAACAACTAAGAAAAGAGAGAAAAAGAGAAAGAAAAGAAGAAGAAATAGTTAATTTTGAATTTTAGGGTAATCGTTGGTCGTCTTTGGATTTGTTGTCTTTTACACATGCGTCATGATGTCATGGACAGTGATTGATAGATAAAACAAGATAAAAATAAATAAATGATAAAATAACGAAAATAAATAAAAGATAATAAATAAAAGAGAGAAAGAGAGAAAGAAAAGAAAGAGAAAGTGTTAATTTTGAATTTCATAATCGTCTTCTGATTTGTTGTCTTTTGTGCATGCGCTGTGACGTCATAGGCAGAGACTGGTAGATAGAAAAAGATGAAAAATGAAAATGAAATAACGAAAAAGGAGAAAAAGACATTTAAAGGAATGGAAAAAGAAAGGAAACAGATATTTAAATGTGAAAGAAACTTATTTTTGAGTTTTAGGTTAATCGTTGGTCGTCTTCGGGTTTGTTGTCTTTTGCGCATGCGACGTGACGTCATGAACAGCGACTGATAGATAAAAAATAATAGTAAACAACTAATTCGAAATAATAAAAAATCAGACAACAAAGAAAAGAGAGGAAAAGAGAAAGAAAAGAAGAAAAAATAGTTAATTTTGAATTTTAGGGTAATCGTTGGTCGTCTTTGGATTTGTTGTCTTTTGCGCATGCGCTGTGACGTCATAGACAGAGACTGGTAGATAGAAAAAGATGAAAAATGAAAATGAAATAACGAAAAAGGAGAAAAAGACATTTAAAGGAATGGAAAAAGGAAGGAAACAGATATTTAAATGTGAAAGAAACTTATTTTTGAGTTTTAGGTTAATCGTTGGTCGTCTTCGTGTTTGTTGTCTTTTGCGCATGCGACGTGACGTCATGAGCAGCGACTGATAGATACAAAAATAGTAAACAACTAATTGGAAATAATAAAAAATCAGACAACAAAGAAAAGAGAGAAAAAGAGAAAGAAAAGAAGAAGAAATAGTTAATTTTGAATTTTAGGGTAATCGGTGGTCGTCTTTGGATTTGTTGTCTTTTGCGCATGCGTCATGACGTCATAGACAGTGATTGATAGATAAAACAAGATAAATAAATGATAAAATAACGAAAATAAATAAAAGATAATAAATATAAGAGAGAAAGAGAGAAAGAAAAGAAAGAGAAAGTGTTAATTTTGAATTTCATAATCGTCTTCTGATTTGTTGTCTTTTGCGCATGCGCTGTGACGTCATAGGCAGAGACTGGTAGATAGAAAAAGATGAAAAATGAAAATGAAATAACGAAAAAGGAGAAAAAGACATTCAAAGGAATGGAAAAAGAAAGGAAAAAGATATTTAAATGTGAAATAAACTTATTTTTGAGTTTTAGGTTAATCGTTGGTCGTCTGTGGGTTTGTTGTCATTTGTGCATGCGACGTGACGTCACGAATCAGCGACTTATAGATAAAAAATAGTAAACAACTAATTGGAAATAATAAAAAATCAGACAACTAAGAGAGAAAAAGAGAAAGAAAAGAAGAAGAAATAGTTAATTTTGAATTTTAGGGTAATCGTTGGTCGTCTTTGGATTTGTTGTCTTTTGCGCATGCGTCATGACGTCATAGACAGTGATTGATAGATAAAACAAGATAAAAATAAATAAATGATAAAATAACGAAAATAAATAAAAGATAATAGATAAAAGAGAGAAAGAGAGAAAGAAAATCGTCTTCGGATTTGTTGTCTTTTGCGCATGCACTGTGACGTCATAGGCAGAGACTGGTAGATAGAAAAAGATAAAAAATGAAAATGAAATAACGAAAAAGGAGAAAAAGACATTTAAAGGAATGAGAAAAGGAAGGAAACAGATATTTAAATGTGAAAGAAACTTATTTTTGGTTAATCGTTGGTCGTCTTCGTGTTTGTTGTCTTTTGCGCATGCGACGTGACGTCATGAAAAGCGACTGATAGATAAAAAAAATAGTAAACAACTAATTGGAAATAATAAAAAATCAGACAACAAAGAAATAGAGAAAGAAAAGAAGAAGAAATAGTTAATTTTGAATTTTAGGGTAATCGTTGGTCGTCTTTGGATTTGTTGTCTTTTGCGCATGCGCTGTGACGTCATAAGCAGAGACTGGTAGATAGAAAAAGATGAAAAATGAAAATGAAATAACGAAAAAGAAGAAAAAGACATTTAAAGGAATGAAAAAAGGAAGGAAACAGATATTTAAATGTGAAAGAAACTTATTTTTGAGTTTTAGGTTAATCGTTTGTCGTCTTCGGGTTTGTTGTCTTTTGCGCATGCGACGTGACGTCACGAGCAGCGACTGATAGATAAAAAAATAGTAAACAACTAATTCGAAATAATAAAAAAACAGACAACAAAGAAAAGAGAGAAATAGAGAAGGAAAAGAAGAAGAAATAGTTAATTTTGAATTTTAGGGTAATCGTTGGTCGTCTTTGGATTTGTTGTCTTTTGCGCATGCGCTGTGACGTCATAGGCAGAGACTGGTAGATAGAAAAAGATGAAAAATGAAAATGAAATAACGAAAAAGGAGAAAAAGACATTTAAAGGAATGAAAAAAGGAAGGAAATAGATATTTAAATGTGAAAGAAACTTATTTTTGAGTTTTAGGTTAATCGTTGGTCGTCTTCGGGTTTATTGTCTTTTGCGCATGCGACGTGACGTCATGAGCAGCGATTGATAGATAAAAAAAATAGTAAACAACTAATTCAAATAATAAAAAAATTAAACAATTAAGATAAGAGAGAAAAAGAGAAAGAAAAGGAGAAATGATTAATTTGGAATTTTAGTTTAATCGTTGAACTTCTTCGGATTTGTTGTCTTTTGCGCATGCGTCATGACGTCATGGACAGTGATTGATAGATAAAATAAGATAAATAAATAAATAAATGATAAAATAACGAAAATGAATAAAAGATAATAAATATAAGAGAGAAAGAGAGAAAGAAAAGAAAGAGAAAGTGTTAATTTTGAATTTCATAATCGTCTACGGATTTGTTGTCTTTTGCGCATGCGCTGTGACGTCATAGGCAGAGACTGGTAGATAGAAAAAGATGAAAAATGAAAATGAAATAACGAAAAAGGAGAAAAAGACATTTAAAGGAATGGAAAAAGGAAGGAAACAGATATTTAAATGTGAAAGAAACTTATTTTTGAGTTTTAGGTTAATCGTTGGACTTCTTCGGATTTGTTGTCTTTTGCGCATGCGACGTGACGTCATGAGCAGCGGCTGGTAGATAAAAAAAATAGTAAACAACTAATTGAAATAATAAAAAATTAAACAACTAAGAAAAGAGAGAAAAAGAGAAAGAAAAGAAGGAGAAATAATTAATTTTGAATTTTAGGTTAATCGTTGGTCGTCTTCGGGTTTGTTGTCTTTTGCGCATGCGATGTGACGTCATGAGCAGCGATTGATAGATAAAACAAGATAAATAGATAAATAAATGATAAAATAACGAAAATAAATAAAAGATAATAAATATAAGAGAGAAAGGGAGAAAGAAAAGAAAGAGAAAGTGTTAATTTTGATTTTCATAATCGTCTTCTGATTTGTTATCTTTTGCGCATGCGCTGTGACGTCATAGGCAGAGACTGGTAGATAGAAAAAGATGAAAAATGAAAATGAAATAACGAAAAAGGAGAAAAAGACATTTACAGGAATGGAAAAAGGAAGGAAACAGATATTTAAATGTGAAAGAAACTTAATTTTGAATTTTAGATAAATCGTTGGTCGTCTTCGTGTTTGTTGTCTTTTGCGCATGCGATGTGACGTCATGAACAGCGATTGATAGATAAAAAAAATAGTAAACAGCTAATTGAAATAATAAAAAATTAAACAACTAAGAAAAGAGAGAAAAAGAGAAAGAAGAGAAGAAGAAACAGTTAATTTTGAATTTTAGGGTAATCGTTGGTCGTCTTTGGATTTGTTGTCTTTTGCGCATGCGTCATGACGTCATAGACAGTGATTGATAGATAAAACAAGATAAATAAATAAATAAATGATAAAATAACGAAAAGAAATCAAAGATAATAAATATAAGAGAGAAAGAGAGAAAGAAAAGAAAGAGAAAGTGTTAATTTTGAATTTCATAATCGTCTTCTGATTTGTTGTCTTTTGTGCATGCGCTGTGACGTCATAGGCAGAGACTGGTAGATAGAAAAAGATGAAAAATGAAAATGAAATAACGAAAAAGGAGAAAAAGACATTTAAAGGAATGGAAAAAGGAAGGAAACAGAAATTTAAATGTGAAAGAAACTTATTTTTGAGTTTTAGGTTAATCGTTGGTCGTCTTCGGGTTTGTTGTCTTTTGCGCATGCGACGTGACGTCATGAGCAGCGACTGATAGATACAAAAATAGTAAACAACTAATTGGAAATAATAAAAAATCAAACAACTAAGAAAAGAGAGAAAAAGAGAAAGAAGAGAAGAAGAAATAGTTAATTTTGAATTTTAGGGTAATCGTTGGTCGTCTTTGGATTTGTTGTCTTTTGCGCATGCGTCATGACGTCATAGACAGTGATTGATAGATAAAACAAGATAAATAAATAAAAAAAATGATAAAATAACGAAAATAAATCAAAGATAATAAATATAAGAGAGAAAGAAAAGAAAGAGAAAGTGTTAATTTTGATTTTCATAATCGTCTTCTGATTTGTTGTCTTTTGCGCATGCGCTGTGACGTCATAGGCAGAGACTGGTAGATAGAAAAAGATGAAAAATGAAAATGAAATAACGAAAAAAATTAAATAACGAAAAAAATGAAAATGAAATAACGAAAAAGGAGAAAAAGACATTTAAAGGAATGAGAAAAGGAAGGAAACAGATATTTAAATGTGAAAGAAACTTATTTTTGGTTAATCGTTGGTCGTCTTCGTGTTTGTTGTCTTTTGCGCATGCGACGTGACGTCATGAAAAGCGACTGATAGATAAAAAATAGTAAACAACTAATTGGAAATAATAGAAAATCAAACAACAAAGAAAAGAGAGAAAAAGAGAGAAAAAGAGAAAGAAAAAAAAGAATAGTTTTTTGGCGTCACAGATTACTCTGCGACGCATAGGGGGTTAGCGTAACGAGTGCCCTCTTTTCTGGATTACGTAACGTAAACAACGCGGGGTTAAGGATCCACGGGGTACTCGTCGCTAACATTTATTGGCAATAGAAAACACGACTTTCTCTTCTTCACACAACAGGTGCTTCCGTTGAAACCATGGCAGCACACAGTAATTGGAAGGAAGAGTAGAAGTAGAAGTAGTAGGAGGAGGAGGAGGAGATGAAAAACTGTAAACAAACCAGAGCAACGCTCGTTACTAACAGCTTTTATACAGAATTACAAATAATCTGAACATGAAATACGAGCAGCTTTAAGGCTAAATTCATTATGACATACAAGAAACAATATACCAGATCTAAAACTAAATTCAGCTCAAAACTCACCGAGTAGGCCGCGAAGGGAGCGGGGTATACAACTGAAGGCGTTTCAAACCACACTGGCTGGAGGCGCGACGTAACATCGCACCACCGCAACAGGTTCTTACACACCTTCTTAAGTCTAATTCTTAAAGTGAACATTGTACAAATAATGAGATGCTATCTTGCAGCACAGCTTGCAGACAACTTACAACGATAGTATTCTTAAGCAGACGAAGCTTCTGCTCGCAGCATACTTAAATTAAACATTACGAAAAAACAAACTTAAAAACCTCTTCCGAGGGGAAACGAGCCTTACGACAAAAGGATATGTAAACATGGGGATACACGGACATATAAAAAAGCCCCGTTACCTCTCGTAACGGCACACTCCCTTCCTAATTTTCTAGGGGGAAAAATTACCAAAACTATTGACCTAGCAACACAAGCTCAGAAATGGGTCTTACATATTCATGGGCCTTGTTGTTTACCACAACTCTTACTTGGACCTTCCTGACTAAATCATCCTTGCCAGGGAATACTTTGTTTACAATACCCAAGGGCCACTGTCCTTGGGGACACTCTTGATTTTTTACCAACACTACATCATCCACCTTTACATTTGGAGAGGAATTGACCCACTTTCTTCTGGGTTGTAAAGAGGAAAGATACTCTTTCTTCCATCTCTTCCAGAATTCCTCAGCAAGGTGATGGACATGCTTCCATTGAGATTTGTATACTGCCTTAATATCTATCTCTTCAGGAAGAGTTACAGGAATATCAGTTTTCTGAGTGAGAAGGATGGACGGAGACAAAATGAAAGGACTACTAGGGTCCGAGGAAACAGGAACTAAAGGTCTGGAATTCACGATCTTACATACTTCTGCAAAGAAGGTTACTAACACCTCATGTGTTAATGCCTTGGGGTGATGGTTAGTCAGTATCACATTCATGATGTTGCGGACTATTCCCACCATACGCTCCCATGCTCCACCCATGTGAGAAGCATGAGGAGGGTTAAACAACCAAGTGCAACCTTGACTTGACAAGAAACTATTGACATCACCACCTTCATCGGTAATGGCAAGCAAGTTCAGTGCTTTGACAGCACCTACAAAGTTCGTGCCTCTGTCAGAACGCATCATCTTAACTGGGCCACGAATACAAATGAATCTCTTTAAGGCATTAATGAAGGAAGAAGTACTCAATTCTTCTACAGTCTCTATGTGGATAGCTCTGGAAACAAGACAGGTGAACAGAACGCCCCATCTTTTACTTTCGAGGAAGGAACTTCTAGTGCGCCGAGTTTTTATATGCCAGGGGCCAAAAAGGTCAACTCCTACATAGGAAAATGGCGGATTGGGAGTAAGTCTATCGACGGGTAAGTCTCCCATCTTCTGAACACACACCTTACCTCTTACCCTTTTACAGGTGACGCATTTGGAAATGACCTTAGAAATGGTACGTTTCCCTCCCAAAATCCAGAAACCACCTGTACGGACGGCTCCTTCTGTAATCACTCTCCCTTGGTGGTGCACTGTCTCATGGTAGTGACGGATCAACAACAAGCCTAAGTGGGATTCCTTTGGAATAATAATAGGCCTTGCAAGCATACCAAGTATATCACCGCCTTGACTCAACCTGCCTCCTACACGAAGTAGGCCCTTCTGGTCTAAATAAGGAGACAGAGATGCAATGGGACTGGAAGGAGGTAAACAAACTTCACCTTGCAATTTAGTCATGGCAGACGAGAAATAATCCTTTTGGTATGTCTGAACAATGAAATCAGCTGCATCTTCTAGTTGATCGGGTGACTTATGTTTGTTGCATATATGCCAACCTGAACAACACTTGTTACCTTGTTTGAAAGAACGGGCTATATGCTTAAGGAGAGCTACCGCTCTTACAAGTCTCCTCCAACAGGAGAAATTAGAGAACCTCTGAGCTAATGACGCAATTGCAGGCTCTACATTGCTTTTGTTTGCACTAACAAGGGGTTCAGACTCAATTGTGTAGTCTGATACCTTTACTTCTTTATCTGTCTCAGGGCTTACAAGAGGAAAACTTCCACTGGTGGATACAACATCCTCAAATAAGCTTGAGGGACCTGACAACCAATCACTCTGATTTAGGTTGGTTATTTCAAGACCACGGGTAGCCAGGTCTGCTGGATTACAATCTGTAGGTACATAATGCCATTGGTTAGGTTCGGTGGACGACCTAATGTGGTCTACTCTGTTACTCACGTAGACCTGAAATCTACGCCTTTCATTATGAATATAGCCCAAGACAATCATGCTGTCAGAATAGAAATGCCTTGCGTCTAAGGGTTTGTCCAAGCAATCCGAGATGGAATTGCTGAGATTAACTGCCATCACTGCAGCACACAACTCTAACCTGGGAATAGTATGACCATGGTTGGGAGCTACTTTAGCTTGTCCCCTCACAAAACACACCTGGTAGCTTTTGGTATCACTGAAAACCTTAAGATATGATACAGCTCCTACTGCTACTCTGGAAGCATCTGAAAAGGTATGAAGCTCTATCCTGTGAGCTTGAGACAAAGAAATACTAGCAAACTGACGATTGATGCTTACATCCTTGAGGTCCCTTAAGGACGTTAGCCATCTGGACCATTTGGTATGGATCTTAGCTGGTATGGGTTCATCCCAACCACACTTTAGATTGGTTATCTCTCTTAGGAGTAGTTTTCCCACTATTATTACTGGGGCTAAGAATCCCATGGGGTCAAACAGACTATTTACAACAGACAGTATCCCTCTTTTTGTCGAAGGCTTGTCTGAATCCATGAACTTATAGACGAAAACGTCTCTTTGGATGTCCCATAAGAGGCCCAGGCTAGACTGCATAGGCATAGAGTCAGAAGTTAGGTTCAGCTCCTGAAGGTTATCAGCCAGCTCACTGGTGGCAAACTTTTCCAGCACTTCCTTACTGTTGGAAGTGATCTTGTGCAAGCGCAGGCGTCCTCCTTCTTGAAGTGCTGACTTAGAGTCTTGGATTAACTTGTAAGCAGTCTCCGCATCTGGCAGAGATGCTAACCCATCATCCACGTAGAAATTGTTCTCTATGAAATAGCGAACTTCAGGAGAGGCATCTTCTACAGACTTACGCAAGCCATAGGTGGCAATGGCGGGAGATGGCGTGTTCCCAAAAACGTGAACAGTCATTCTGTACTCAATCAACCTTTCATCAGGGTCATTATTCTTGTACCAGAAGAATCTGAGATAATCTCTTTGCTCAGTCTTCACTTTGAAATTGTAGAACATCTGTTCTACATCAGCTGCCACTGCTACAGCTTCCTGACGGAAACGTAGAAGAATCCCGAGAATACTGTTTGTCATATCAGGACCTGACATCAGCATATCATTTAGGGAGAACTCTCTGGATTTGGCAGAAGAGTCGAACACAACCCTGATCTTGTCAGGTTTCTTAGGGTGGTACACCCCAAACAATGGAAGATACCAGCACTTCTGATCAGACTTCAATGGTGGTGCAACCTCAGCATGCCCACGATCTAACATCTTTTGCATGAAGGCCATCATATGCTGACGTTTTTCCGGCTTTGTGCTGAGGCTACGATGGAGAGACAGTGTGCGGTGCCACACAAAGTCTCTATTATTACTGGTGGCTACAACATTGGGACGGAAAGGCAGTGGCGCGACCCAATGACCACTTTGATCCTTGCGGAACTCTGAGTTCATAACATCCAAGAACTTCCTGTCTTCAATCGACAGGGCGGCCTTGTCATCATCTTTGGTTACCTTGAACAAATCATCCTTTACTTCAGAAACATGAATCTGGTTACCACATGGTGCGACTATAGAGGGACGTCTATCATGTACAAAGGATGTTTTGAAACTGCTAATGACAGGAGGCCTACAAGTGCCATGGAGACACACTTCCCCAATGATTGCCCAACCCAGACTGGTCTGTTGAGCTAGAGGGGCATTGACAGGTCCAATTCTCTGGTCAAAAATGTAATGAGCTGAAGGCACATCTCGACCAATGATGAGTAGAATCTCAGCTTCAGGAACCAGAGGTGGAATACATTCGGCCAGATCGGACAGATGGGGATAACCACGAGCTATGGCGGGGGTGGGTATCTCTTCTCTTACATTGGGAATGCTGTCGCATTCCACTAACTGAGGGATATGTACCTCTTGTGAGTTATGCCAAGACACGATGGTGTAATTTTTGGTGGTGCGCCCAGAAGCGCCCGTTACACCTGCACAGGTAGCTAGACGATATGAAACCCGATTGCTCAGCTTGTCAAACAAATCGAAAAACTCAGACCTTGCTAAAGAGCAATTGCACTGATCGTCTAGGATGGCATAACACCACACTCCGAGCTCTGGCTTACTTTCAGGATAGACCTTTACCAAGAAGGTCTTGGCGCAGGACTTACTCGTGGAAGTGGGGTTACTGCATATCAAGGTACATTTGGAATTGACCGCAGCATCCTCCCCTCCCTGAGTCTTTACTATGGGGGTAAGAACATTTGGAAGCGGCACTTGATTGACTACAGGGGAGCGAGGTGTTTTATCTTGAGCAACCTCCCTTCCATGCTGTGTAACCGCTTGAGTCGAACTCCTCTTCGACCTGGGTTCATCGTGATGTAAGGCAGTCACATGAGTATGGGCCTTACAGAGTTTGCAGAAAGTTCTCTCTTTGCAGCTGGAAGGAGGATGGTTACCTTTGCAACATCTGTTGCACACTCCTTTATCGTTTAAGAAAACCTTCCTCTCGCTCACTGACATGGTGCGAAAAGCCCTGCAGAAATCCAAATGGTGTACGTAGGCATCATGGTAGACGCAAAAATCTCCCTTTTCTGCCTTTCTTCGCTCGGTAGGACTAGCGGCGCCAACAGACCTGTCAGCGCCCATGGTCGACTTACTGCCACTGGACAACATGGTGTCAGTCTTCTTCACACGTACTTGAGGAAACTTAGAGGGAGGTGGCTTCTCTGGTTTCACAAAACCATCGGCTCCAAGGCTTTGATAAGAGAAACATGGATCATTCTCGACCCTTGCCATCTCCTTCACAAACTCAATGAAGAAGGAGAAAGGTGGGTACGGCACACCGTGAGCAGTCTTGTAGTTCATGGCTCTGCCAGTCCACGCTTTCTGTATACAGGGTGGAAGTTTTGCGACAATGGGATTGATGCCTGACGAGGCGTCATAATATGCAAACAGTGTACTGTATACAGGGTTAGCCTTCAAGGCTTCTATCTGATACAGAATGTCACACAGGTCGTATAACCTTAAGGTGTCTCTAGGCGAAATCCTAGAGAAGTTGGCGAGCTTCTTTTTAATTGAAGTCTCAATGATCGAAGGGGCAGCAAACCTGTCATCCAAGCGCTCCCAAATTCTACTGCACGCCAGGTTTGGATTCTTGGCATTTGAGTTTCTGGTTGTACGGGCCCATTCTTTAGACTCAGGACCTAGGTACTTAACTAACAGGTCTATTTCCTCCTTACATGAGGTGCCTAACTCTTGCACGACTTCCTTGAAACTCTCTTTCCAAACAGCATAGTCTTCCGCAGTATCATCAAACGTAGACAGCCTGCTAAGAAGTAAATCCTTCCGCAAGAAGAACTTGCTCAAATCGGCAGAATTGGAGGTTGTCCCCAACCTAGGAGATGCACTCCGAGGAGGTTTTACTACAGGTGGTGACACATAAGAAACATGGTTAGCAACAGGTTGCTGCGCAGGTTGTACAGACCTCACCTTTACCTTTTCGATACGAGGTTCAAAACTGAATGGAACATTGTTAGCAGGCTGTGAGTTAACTCTGAAATCAGAACAGGGCTTGAAAACAGGGCTTTCAGGATTCAAGCCTACCAGATCCTTCTGACTAGCGGAAACATCGACTATACCACCCTGTTGCTCCACATATAGTTGGGTGCGGGTAGCGACTGTACCTTTTAATTGGTCCCAGTCACTGCATGTTTCCCAATCATCGTCGGGTCCTAAGTGCCTAAGTTCGGCTTCGGCTTCTTCCAACTCCTTTTGCTGTGTCATAACTTTGAACTTGGCCTGCATTTCAGCCTGCTCTTTCATAAGCTGACCCTCCTGTTCGGCAAACTTAACTCTGATACGAGCGGTCTCCACCTTGGCTCGTTGCTTCCTTGCAACACTAACACTGGTGCTACTGGAACGACCTGACCTAACCGACCTTCTTGAACTGCCCTTCATGGAAGGGGGCATACAACGCTCAGAGTGGTCGACGAGGGATAAAGGAACTTGATTGGACTTCGGGTCATCTTGTAAAAACGGTTCAGTGTGGTGTTCCTCTTCCGTGACCTCAACTGAGGAAGAGGAAGCATAGTTACTGATTACCTGACGAAAAGATGCCTGAAAATCCCTGTCTTCGTGCTTCACTGATTCAGCACGAGCCAGACTTTCTGGAGTACGTTCACGCATTAAGAATTCCAGGTGCCTTTTTACAGTATCCTGGTACACAGCGTGGGCCTCATACAACCAAGGACCATGATTCGGTTCTTCCAATAAGGCTTGTACTCCTTCTCTACTCGCCTTTACCCTCTCTTCATGCTGATCAGACGCTCTCTGAAAAGCCTCTTGCCCTTCAGCCGTGAGGACTCTGACCCTACCAGAGACGGGTCCTTCATCTATACTGTGGTTGGAAGACATATTGCCAAGCGAGAGAAAACAGTGAGAGACAAGACAGTAATATGATAAAGAAGACAAGGAACTCGAACTTAATCGAAAACCACGGAGTACGTTACCACACTCCTAACTATACGACTATTGAGGTAGACAACAACAGATTAAACCCTACATTTGGTTCAATCTAAAAATGCACATTAGTCGCATGCTTATATTAACATATGACAGGATTTAGGCAAGGTAGCTTGCCTTCAAAGGAAAAACACATGCTTAACTGCGACGTGGTGTTATGTAAACACTGTTGGGGCTTGGCAACCATACGTTGTTGCCACATCACACTCGCGCGCCGATACGATCACTAAGACTGCCACATCACACTCGCGCGCCGATACGATCACTACACTTTGGCTTGCGCTACACTACACTTTTACTTGCGCTACAAAACCAAGCGCACACACGTAAACTTATGCCAGGAAGGCGACACATCAAGTTCATGTGGTGACGACGAGGGGAATCTAGACGTGGCAACGGCGTGCAGGGCGTGGTCTGGCCGACACTTCAAGATGGACTTGGCATACCGCATGGCTAACTTTTAACTCCTTCGCAGCGGCTCTTTTCATTCACCTCTTCACGAAAGCGATTTTCTTGGCAGAGAGCGCCAATGGTAGTCGTTTTTCATTTTGGCGTCACAGATTACTCTGCGACGCATAGGGGGTTAGCGTAACGAGTGCCCTCTTTTCTGGATTACGTAACGTAAACAACGCGGGGTTAAGGATCCACGGGGTACTCGTCGCTAACATTTATTGGCAATAGAAAACACGACTTTCTCTTCTTCACACAACAGGTGCTTCCGTTGAAACCATGGCAGCACACAGTAATTGGAAGGAAGAGTAGAAGTAGAAGTAGTAGGAGGAGGAGGAGGAGATGAAAAACTGTAAACAAACCAGAGCAACGCTCGTTACTAACAGCTTTTATACAGAATTACAAATAATCTGAACATGAAATACGAGCAGCTTTAAGGCTAAATTCATTATGACATACAAGAAACAATATACCAGATCTAAAACTAAATTCAGCTCAAAACTCACCGAGTAGGCCGCGAAGGGAGCGGGGTATACAACTGAAGGCGTTTCAAACCACACTGGCTGGAGGCGCGACGTAACATCGCACCACCGCAACAGGTTCTTACACACCTTCTTAAGTCTAATTCTTAAAGTGAACATTGTACAAATAATGAGATGCTATCTTGCAGCACAGCTTGCAGACAACTTACAACGATAGTATTCTTAAGCAGACGAAGCTTCTGCTCGCAGCATACTTAAATTAAACATTACGAAAAAACAAACTTAAAAACCTCTTCCGAGGGGAAACGAGCCTTACGACAAAAGGATATGTAAACATGGGGATACACGGACATATAAAAAAGCCCCGTTACCTCTCGTAACGGCACAAGTTAATTTTGAATTTTAGGGTAATCATTGGTCGTCTTTGGATTTGTTGTCTTTTGCGCATGCGTCATGACGTCATAGACAGTGATTGATAGATAAAACAAGATAAATAGATGAATAAATGATAAAATAACGAAAAGAAATAAAAGATAAGAGAAAGAGAGAAAGAAAAGAAAGAGAAAGTGTTAATTTTGATTTTCATTATCGTCTTCAGATTTGTTGTCTTTTGCGCATGCGCTGTGACGTCATAGGCAGAGACTGGTAGATAGAAAAAGATGAAAAATGAAAATGAAATAACGAAAAAGGAGAAAAAGACATTTGAAGGAATGGAAAAAGGAAGGAAACAGATATTTAAATGTGAAAGAAACTTATTTTTGAGTTTTAGGTTAATCGTTGGTCGTCTTCGTGTTTGTTGTCTTTTGCGCATGCGACGTGACGTCATGAGCAGCGATTGATAGAGGGGGGGTTTCGAGGGTAGGGTAGTTTGGTCGAGGTCGGAGGCCTGGCAATGGGAGGGTCGGCTGAGTATGGAGCTGGAGACATCAGGTTGGGTGAGAATTGTTGCAATGCATGGTAGAACGGGGGCGTGGGGTTGGGAGGATCTTGGGGGAGGGGGTGCCGGGAACAGTTGCAGAAGGGTGTGTATATGATAGGCGAGTGAAGAGTGTTCTCTTTATTGATGAGTGACGCCTACTGGCGACTGGCGTGGATACAGTGGGTAGGCACAGTGGTGGTGCCTGCCTGGAGCCCAACTTATCCTACATCCCCCTCCCAAGACAATTAAATGGACCATATGGTATATAACAAAACTAGCAATGTTAAGTGTTCACAATTCCGAGAAAACAATATGTTCAACACAAAAGCAAAAGTGAGGGATATCTACTGTTCCTTCGTGAGAGGAACACACACACACACACACACACACACACTGACACGCACACACACCAGGCAATCAGTCACAATCGTCGGTTGCATAATCTCGCAGCCACATCGGCTTCCTTGAGCTCCTTTTAGGGCGGCTATGAGGCGTGTTGGATGACGGCGGATTGGACGTCTGTGGTGCTGGTGACGGTGACAGCGTTTCTTGTAAACTGGTGTCCGCAGCGACCCGCAGGTGCCTGCGGTTGCGTAAGGTAATGCGTCCACTCCCATCCAACTTGACAGAGTATTGGCGGAATGGTAGGACCTCGGTGACCACGCCTCGCCTGTCCCACAACTTACTGGCCTGGTCCTGTATCAGCACTTGGGTGCCAATCGATAATGTGGGAAGAGTCTTAGGTGTCCCTTGGCTGATCATCCAAGCTTCCTGCTGCCTCGCCGCCTCGATTTCCCTTGCGCGTAGCGCCTGCTGCCAGTGCACATCCACCTTGTAGTGCTGCTTGTGCACCGGTACCCCATCTCGTAGCTGTCTGCCCATGGCTAGCTGCGCTGGTGACTTGTCCACCCCGCGCAGAGGTGTGTTGTGATACTGCAGTAGGGCTACTGATACCTTATCAGCATCCAGGCTGCCGCCCGGACCTGTGTTGTCTCGGAGCAGTCTCTTGGCGGACTTCACAGCTGTTTCTGCCCTCCCGTTTGACTGAGGGAAGTGAGCGGACGAGATCCGTCTCTCTACGTCCCATTTTCTGAAGAAGGCACGCATCTCTTCACTGGTGAGGTTTGTCCCTCCGTCTGTAGAAATAGACACGGGCGCACCCCACCTGTGGAAGAACTGCCGGAACACTGATGCTAACTTGTTTGACGTGGCACCACTTGGGAAGTGTGCTAACTCCATCCACCCGGTGAGCCTGTCGGCGTATGCCATATACATTCTCTCGTCAAGTTGGAACAGGTCTGCCACGGTGTGCTGGAACGGGTACTCAGGCGTAGGGGTGAAGGTAAAGGGTTCCGCGGCTTGTGAAGGCGAGTGAGTGTTGCAGGTGGCACAAGCATCCCGATGTCGTTGCAGGTCGCCCTCCATGCCAGGCCAATATACCGATTGCCTCGCCCTTCGTAACATTCCGTCTAGGCCTTGGTGACCCGCGTGGAGATTACTTGCAATGCGTCGTCGTAGAACTTCCGGGATCACTAATCGCACGGCGCCTTGGTCGTATGTGTACGTCACCAACCCGTGTGACACTGCCAACCTCTCCCTGACGGCATAGTACTGCCGAAGGCTGGTCAACTCTTGTGCTCGGTGAGGATGCCAATCGCCTGCTGTCACCTTAGCCACTAGTAGCTGGTAGTCTGGATCATCTGCAGCTGCCCGCACCACCGCTGCATTATCGAGTACGATAGAGTCAGCGACATCGAGCGCGGCAACTGCTGCTGCTGCTGCCACAGCGGCCTCCATGTCATTTGAATCCTCTTCGTCCCCAGCCTCTGGTGGTGCACAGAGCGCAGGATAGCGGGACAAAAAATCTGCTGCACAGTTCCGCTTCCCGGGCAGGTACTTGATCTGAAATCGGTAAGGAAGGGTTTTTTCCTTCAAGGAGAATAACCTTGGGTTCACTATGTCTTTCAGCGCCCTGTCCCCAAGAAGCTTGACTAGCGGGCGATGATCAGTGACGATCAGGAGGTTGGGGCATCCGAGCAGGAACAGGCGGGCCTTACGGAGACACCAAGCGACCGCCAACGCCTCCCCCTCTACCGGGACGTAACCCGCCTCCGCAGGTGTGAGGTGGCGGCTGCCACAAAGTGCGAGGCGCCACCCACTCTTGCAGCAGAATGGACTCCCTCTCATCGGGCACTGACAATGCTGCTGCAGCACCACAAACCCGATGCCCACCTTACTCCAATCGGTAATCACCGCTGTGGGCTTGTTCTTATCGTAATAGGTTAGGCTCTCCTTAGCAAGGCTACAGATAACCTCCTTTGCCTGCTGGAATTTCTCTTGCAGATTTCCATCCCAGTACACCTTCCTGCCTTGAGGTTTCCGTAGCAGCTCACGAAACGGCTCCATAATTGGTGCAGTAGCGAGGAAAGGTGCCATTTGATTGACGAACCCATGCCAGGAGCGAACGTCCGTCAGTGATGGCTCCGCAGGCATACTGAAGTTCCTGATGGCAGCCAGTCTTTCGTCTGTCGGCTTGTAGCCGTCCCACCTGACATGAAACCCGACGAAGTCCACCTCTCTCCTTCCGAACTTGAACTTCTCGGGTTTGAGGGTCACTCCTTTCGTGGCGCAGGTTTCAAGGAAGTTATACGTATGCCAGAATGCGTCCTCAACGCTAGCGTCAAACAGTAGGGTGTCGTCAACACACTTCACATTTCTAAGAATCACAGCAATGGACTCGTCAAACCTTCGAGTGTAAGAGTCTGGGGCGGCACAGTGACCCAGGGTGTGATGAAGGTTGTGAGTTTCTTACTGGCTTCCTGAAGCTCGACCTGGTGAAAGCCCCAATGTGCGTCAGCGATGGTCTTGTATGTGTGGCGCGGGATGCCGGATACCATGTCAAATGGTGTAGGGGTGTGATGGGTCTCCCTTCTGCATGCAGCGTTGAGCTTTTGGTAATCAATGGTGCACCTAGGTTGACCTGACTTCTTAGCCACAACTACCATTCTCGCGCACCACTCCGTGGCCTCCCCCACAGGCACTGGCTCTATAATTCCCATCCTGACGTCGTCGTCGAGTTGCCTCTTCACCTCTGCCTCCCAGTGTCTAGGTACCGAGGCCGGTGTGTGACATGCGAAGGGCTTGGCGTCTGGAAGCAGGTGGATGGTATGCGGTTCACCCGCCATTGTTGGAAGGGGACTTCTGTCTGTGTTAAATGTAGATCCCGAAAAATGACAGAGGAGCCATTCCTCCAATCTGGACACGTTTTCTTCAAGGGGGGGGGAAACGGAGGGGAGGATGGGCGTGGGTGCATGGTGTCAGCTGACTGTGTGGCAGCGTCGCCAACTCCGCCAATAGCCGCTCCTGCGACGACAGTGTGATGAGGGAAGGTCTCATGCACCAGTCCCAACTCCCTGCACGCCTGTAGCGATATGTAGCACTGTGTGGCTGTCTTCACCACAAAAATCTCCTGCAGTGTCGACTTGTCACCATACTGCAGTCGACAGGGAAAAGAGCCCAGAGGTTGCAGCTTGACGTTCGCCACATCTCGCAGTCCTCCCCGATGTGTCAGCGATGCTACCTTGACGCCCAATGAAGTCAGTAACTCCAACCCAGCCACACACACCTGAGCTCCCGTGTCAGGTACGGCCTGGATTTTTGCGGATTTGTTCTTCCCTTTCGCATGACTGACCGTCACCCAGATGCGTGGTTGACTTCGAGCTGCGCCTGCAGCTGCAATCACGATGCCAGACGCTTCCAGATCTTCAGCTGCCGCTGCTGCTGCTGGTTTCCCTTTACTCCTGCACATTTTCTGCACGTGCCCAACTCTACCGCAGCTGTGGCAGGCTAGTGTCTCCGCGTAACACAGCCCTCTGCCTTGCTTGTGTTTTAAACCACAGTTGCCACAGCGTTTCAAAACCTGCTGCTGTTGGCGGGCTGCCTGCGGCATGCGAGTGGGTTGTTGGTGGCGGGCTCCAGCTACCTGAGGGTAGGAATCTGCTTGCGCGTCTGGCAGCGGCGTCACCCCAGCCACCGCGGCCAGATTTTCCCGCCCGAAACTCCCGCCCAATGTGTTATGGCGGGCGTCTTCTTGTGCCGCCTCGAAGGCAACACAGAACCTGCGTAACGAATCCACATCATTGAAGGATTCACACTGACGAAATACTTCCTCTTTCAACCCCACACTATGTAACCCACACACTAGCTTACGGAGGAGCATGTACTCAGAAAGACTACACTGACACTGGGGACACGAAAACTCGCAATCCGCCGCACACTGTGTGGAACGAGTAAAGTAATCACTTATGGACTCACTGGGTTCTTGCACTGCCGAGAAGAACTTGAGCCACTCCGCCGCCTGGTTGGACGCCTGCACGGCCATGCACCCAATAGCGTCCAGTGCTCCTTGGATGGAGAGAGCCTCCCATTGCTGCGTGGTGAATCTAGAGTCCAAAGAGCGTTGTAGGGTCGGCGTGCAGAGGAGACGGATATGAAGGACCGCCTCAGCAGGTGCAAAGTCGCTGAGGGCCAGCCAGTACTCCATGGAGCGCCTCCAGGATCGGAAAGCTGCCGTGGACATACTTACGTCACATTTCTCGGGTGCTGAGGACCGAGGAGCCGATGAGTGGTGTCTGGGCTGTGCCGCTACCTGGCGTTGCAGGGCTGTGATGGCTTCCGACTGTGCTAAGAGAAGCCGATGAGCTTGCCCCAGGGCTGCGGATGCTTGAGGGGACCCACGGCTGGACCGTGGGGTCTGAGCTGGTAGACGAAGACGACGTCCGGCCATGTTGAGTGCGTAGGTCGTGAACCGGTCACTGCGCCATATATGATAGGCGAGTGATAGGCGAGTGAAGAGTGTTCTCTTTATTGATGAGTGACGCCTACTGGCGACTGGTGTGGATACAGTGGGTAGGCACAGTAGTGGTGCCTGCCTGGAGCCCAACTTATCCTACAACACTGCATACGTGAATTTCTTCAGAGACGTTGATCTGTTGCCATTCATTATCAGCCTGAAGTTGTAGGCATTGAGCACAGTTTTCCTCACACATTCCACAAAGCTGACCATCATGTCGGCCTTGTCAACAAGACGCATATTTGCCGTGTAGTCAACCACAAGGTCTGGTTTCTTTATTACTTTACTTGTCCTGTAATTCACCTTTCCTGTAGCCATCATTTTTCCGGTATGCAGAGTTGACAGCATAATGACTTGACGCTTGCCATACCACTGCATTACCATGACCTTTCCCCACTTCTGAATGTTGTGGTCCCAACTTCTAGTTTTGTGTGCCTTGAAAAGTGGAGGCATGTGTTTTCGTGTCTTTCGAGCTGTACCACAGGATCCTCCTACTCCTTTGTCGTGCAGACAACGGGACAAAACTGGGCTTGAATAATAGGAGTCTGTATACAAGACGTGGCCTTTCTCCATGTAAGGTGCAAGCAGAGTTTTTTTTTTCATAATGCTCCTGGTGCTTCCGTGAGGGTCATTTCGATTGTAATCAATGTTGGTTGGTACCTGTGTATGGGATCATGTCCACTACAATACCAGTCTCACAATCACACAAGACAAACAACTTGATTCCAAATTGGTTCCTTTTCGTCTGCATATACTGCTTGAAAATAAGACGTTCCTTGAATTACAAAAGCGATTCGTATATTACCAGCTTGCAGAAGGGTTTGAGAAATCGGCTGTACCGTTCCTTTATCATCATAAACACATCACGTATCTTCCACTCGTATCTTCTCGTCTGGTCGAGGTTGTGTATTCGTGGCAAAGTGGCAAGGTCGTTAGTAGTGTTTGGAGCCTATTTCTTGACATGAATTTCCCGAATGTTGGTGTACCCAGCAACGGTTCTTTTTTTCCAATAGTCGCTGATGACATGTTTCTTTGCGTGTGGCATCAGAATAACAAAGAGTTCCCTGACTGATGCGTCTTTCCATATCCTGAGGTGGCTGTGTGTATTACTTTCTTCTGAATTGTCACTCTCCTGTGTTATGAGATAATTATATTGTAGATTAGTCTTCTGCACTATTTTGTCCGTTACTTCATTGTCAAAGAAGGCTTCTAAATATTTTGCTTTTGTTCCATCAGGTCCAACGGAAAAAAAAAAAAAAATGAAGTCACACCTGATGAGCTAGAGTCAAAATTATGAATGTGAGGCTCAAAATCATGACCATCGCTCCAGGAAGAAAAACCCACATTGTCGCAGGGGTTCGTGTCAGGTGGTGTGGGGGTCGGTGCAACTCCTTCGTCCTCACTCGAATTCCATTCATACTCTCTCCCCGATGCACCAGGGCCATCGATGTCTCACTGCTGTCCTCTGCTCGATGATCGTGATTCATGTCATCATATGATCCAGAATTGCCATCCGCTCTTCTTGATGATGATAGGAAAGTTTGATCACTTCGTCGCTTTTGGCCAATGCTGATTTTACTGTATGTTGCAACATTATGGTCACCCAGTACCAAAAAAAATATAAAGAAAATTAAAAGAAGCCAGAGAGCAACCACGAAAACGGCCCCAGCACTTTCAAACTTGTCATATGAAGAAAGACTGGCCAAACTGAAGTTTTCGACTTTGGAACAAAGAAGAGGTAACGTACTAACCATCTACAGAATCATGAAGAACATGGAAATACTTGAGAGAGGACTTACTAAATCGAGACAATAGAGACACAAGAGGACATGGAAAACAACTCAAAAAGGATAGTTATACAAGAGACCTGAAAAAAGAAAGAAATCCACACGGAGTGCTGGGCACTTGAAACAAGCTGCACAAAACAAGTGTGTGCAAAAATCATACACAAATTTAAGAGCAAACAAGACACTGAGATACAAAGGCGGTACACCACGAGCATAGTTGTCTTTCCCGTATGATACAACTAGGTAAATATATTTATCATAAATTTTACAATACTCACACTAGGGCGTGACAATGGTGGACATGAAATATTACACTATATTCACACTCGGGTGTGACACCTTCCCCATTAAAACTGATAACTTGAGACAAGAGTATCAGCAAGGATATTTTTGTGGCCAGACATAAGTTTTATTTCTAATGTAAAGGTTTGCTAAAGTAAATTCCACATGAGTGCAGAATTTTGCCTTTGTGCAAATTTTGCTTTCTTTGCACATTATATGCACACCTATATAAGTCTCCGTACTGACCAGGTCAGCAAATGCACACTTTTCTTAAGTATCATTGCCTCCTCCAAGGAAGTTATGTTTGTTTCTTGGTTTGTCTGTTAGCAACTTTACTCAAAAAGTTATCAACATATTTTGATGAAATTTTGGTAGAAAGGTGGGTCTTAGGCCAAGAATCAAGTCAATATTTTGATGCAGATATGTGTATATGGGGATTCATTTTTTTTTCAAACTTGCAACCCTCGCATGTATAGAATGTCTACAAAGTGATCTCTGGTATCATTTATAATGTGGTCAAAATTATCTTCTTCAATTTATGACCCTTATGTTGGTGCAGGTTTATAATCTCTGAGTGCCACCTGGTTTGATATTTCATATATTTGAATTTTCTTAATTTGGCTTTCTATATACAATTAATTAAACATATACATTTTTCTCTATATTTTTTGTACTCATTTAGTATTTCAAGAATACATTGTGTGATAACAATGACAGAACTGACAATATGTAATACATATTATATATATATATATATATATATATATCCGAGTAGTGGTATGAAGTAAATAAAAAATAATAATAATGGCTGATTATGTTTATTTAAACTTATAACTTTGCAAATAACTAAATATACATTATGAAATAAGTTGATAACTAATTCTCAACTTGGTTAGTTCTAGCTTCTCTTTATTTCTTCTTTCTGTCTTTGGCATTGACTCACTTCTTAAATACACTATCTAAATTCACTGAATTTCCATATAATTGGTAGTTTTTCACTCATGCATATCCAAATGACATTTTCTTAAATGGTTTCTAAATTACTTTTCTTTATCTGATTCACTGGACTAAAACTTTGGTCTCAGTCTGCACTGGACTCAAGGAGGGTTTCTCCAATTTCCATCAACTTTGCCAAGTTACAGAACTATTCATTCAGAAGAGCAAAAACTAGCATTGTGTAAATCTTTATATAATTTAGGATTTATATTTTTTCATGCACATAAAATTTGAAATCATTAAACTAATTATTTCTGTATCAGCCAGAAAATCATGATATTCATGATAAAGGGCATTAATGTCTACACTACCAAATGAGAAATCACAATATGAAATAGAGGAGGTATCAAACACTGACCATTCTTGTACCTCATCCTCAGAGAAACTTTCCTGTAGATGGGCGTAGCTGTTTTCCTTTGAATTTGACATAAGTGAGTTGAAGGCAGAGGTGGATGGGGTGAACATGAGGGGGCAACTGAGGACGAGGTGGATGGAGGGGGTTAAAAAGATAATGAAACAGAGGGAGATGTCTGTTCAGGAAGGGAAGGGAAAAGGCAGAAGATACGGGTGAGTGGAGAATGGTTGTGCATGGATGACACTGTAATACATGGAAGGGAAAGGGTGGGGGATGGGGGGTTAGGGAGAGGTTATGAGTATATAATATTTTGATGTAGCCCAGAGGAATTTCTCCCCAATTTCAATGTTTCTGCATGAGGGGACAGAGGGGTGGAGGTTGCCAATTAAATGAAGTGACCTTGCTGCAGATTTGCTGTATCTTCCTGTATTGCTTTTGACCCAGGGCAATGGGCGAGATGCAGGGATGACCCTTCATCCAGGAGGAACCATGATGAAAGGGAGGAAAGGGTGGTGATTGGGAGTGGAGTGGGTGGGGATGAAATGGGAGTGGAACTATGCCTTTTGACTTTGGCCAACTCCCTTGTAAAGGGGAAAAAGCCTTTGGTATATGTATGTTAACATAAGTGGAGTAGGAAATACAGGAGTCTAAGTCTTGAGTCTATTCCTGACTAGTTTCGCAGGTATGCTTTTTTCCTACTCCACTTACATCAACCTGTCAGAATGTCTCAATGTAAGTATGTTAGTTGTAAAACATGGGTGGACTCACATGTGCATGAAATTTAGAAGAAACATTTTTCATGGCACGGGTCACACTGGAATGGCTTCCCTCTAGTGCAATTCACCATATGAGGAGAGGCCACTTTTATAAGAAAGCAGAATTGCACAGGTCACATTGGAAAGGCTACTCTCCTGTGCGGGTCATCACATGATATTTGGGCTGATTCTTTTGAGAAAGCCTGCATCGCACAGGAATGGTTTCTCTCCAATCTGGGCCTTCATATTACATGATCTTTAAAGTGGTTCTTTTGAAAGAAAGCTTTATCACTTAGGCCACACTAGAATGGCTTCTCTCCTGTGTGGTTCCTTATATGCCTTGTGAGACAACCCTTTCGTGAGAATGCTTTATCGCACATGGCACACTGGAATGGCTTCTCTCCTGTGTGGGTCCTCATATGCAGTGTGAGAGAACCCTTTTCTGAGAAAGCTTTATCACACATACAACACTGGAATGACTTCTCTCCAGTGTGGGTCCTCATATGCCTTCTGAGTTCATACTGTCGTGAGAAAGCTTTATTGCACATGACACATTGGAATGGCTTCTCTCCTGTGTGGCTCATCATGTGATTTTTGAGTGCACTCTTACAAACAAAATCTTTATCGCACAAGCTACACTGGATTGGCTTCTTTCCTGTGTGGAGCATCACATGTTTTTGGAATTCATTCTTTCGTATGAAATTTTTATCGCACAGGCCACAATGGAATGGTATCCCTCCTACATGGGTCATCCTATGCAGTCTCAAAGAACTCTTTTCTGCAAAAGCTTTATCACACAAGCAACACTGGAATGGCTTCTCTCCAGTGTGGGTCCTCACATGCTGTGTGAGGTTATCCTTTCGTAAGAAAGCTTTATTGCACATGCCACACTGGAAACATTTCTTCCCTGTGTGGGTCATCATATGCCTTGTGAGAGCTTCCTTTTTTAAGAAAGCATAATCACACATCCCACACTGAAAAGGCTTCTCTCCTGTGTGGATCATAATGTGATCATTGAGATGCGGCTTTTGAGAGAAAGCTGCATCACACAGGTTACACAGGAATGGCTTCTCTCCAGTGTGCGTCCTCATATGCCTCGTAAGAGAACCCTTGTGTGAGAAAGCAGAATCACACAGGTCACACTGGAAATGCTTTTTCCCGTGTGGGTCACCATGTGATCTTTGAGGTGACTTTTGTGCCATTTGAGATCACCTTTTTATGAGAAAGCAGAATCACACAGGTCACACTGGAAAGGTTTCTCTCCTGCGTGGGTCAACACGTGGTGCAGAAGTCACACCAGATCCTTTTCAATAGATATCACATATAGAATCTATGGATAGCTCTTCCAAAGAAATGGTGATTGTTACCCTCATCCTGAAAAGAAAAAAAAAATTATAAGACTGACTGTATAATACACTGTAACAGTGTAATACGATTGTGGATGTTTTGTACATAAGCCATTTCATACTCATGTTCATTTATACCTAAACAGAACCTTTGTACCTGTCATCACCTAACATAAAACAGGTAGAAATACTAACAGATATGGGGCTAAGATATATTGTATTCTACTTTTTCATTAGAAATGTGCTGAAAATCATCTAATAGCTACACAACCAGAATGACTAAAATTTTATTCTCGCTTTTTCATCATGTCAACAACCATAAAGTACTCAGGCAGGAACTCCTATCATAGGTGCAATCCCAGTAAATTTGAAAGTGATGAGATGACAATGTATGAGAACTAGTGCTTTAATATTTTCAATCAACAGATCATTTATATATAAGAGTCATTGCATACAGTACACTAATCCAGTCATCTTTCAGAAAGCCTGTGGCATCTCCTTTACCACTTCTGACACTTGGGTGATATTTTTGAAAGAAAAATCCTTATTCTCTTTGTGGAACCTTTATTTGATATCAGTATTATCTTTGTTTAGATGGCGTCCCTGCCTATTAGCATTAATCAATATATAGTTGGATATTATGCAAGCTTTGGTCTAATTTGAATGTGTCCCACATCAGCTTCCATAGAGAAATGCAGCTCTGCATGCCTAACCTTGAGATTGTGCCCATCTATGTATTCATACTACTTAAATGCTATTATTAATTTGGTCATATCTCTACACACACATATCAATTTCTTAAATATAGCAGAAATTTTAAAGATAGCGAACTAGCCATTATAATGTTTGATCCAACCCACTCATACTGTTTCACTACAATATAAAACACAATTGCCAGATCAACTTCAACATGAGGTACTTTCCATCCAATGTACCATCTATAAGTAGTAGCAATAGTTCATACCAATAGGCCTTGTCCCCTGTCCTCCTATAGCGTCACGATGGGATGTAATGACAATGGAGGACAAAAGATTACGATGGGATGTAATGATAGTGGAGGACAAAATAACATGATGGGATGTAATGATACAGGAGAAAATATCATGGTATGATATAATGTCAGTGGAGGACAAAATATGATTTTAGGAAGGGATGCCGGACAGAATGTCAATGAAGGCCAAAATATCACGATAGGATGTAATGACAGTGGAAGACATAAGAGCACGTTGGGATGCAATTATAGTGGAGAAAAAAATATTACGGTAGGATATGTCACTGAAGGACAAAATATAATTTTAGAAAGGGATGCCAGACAGAATGTCAATGAACGACGGGAGGCTGGTGTGAATAGCGGTGACGTAGGGGGACAAAGTGTACAAAAGAGATCGGATGACCATGAGTGACCAGATGTCCATGATGGGGGAAATGCTAATTTTGATGGGAGAAATGTTAATGAGGCATTGAATGTCAATGAAGGACCAAATAATAATATAGAGAATAGTGTTGAAAAAAAAAAAAAAAAATTGTAATGTAAGACATATTGAAACTCAAAATGTGTCAAAAAGAAATAATCACGAGTTTCTTAAAACCATGTTCACTTTTATGCTCATAGTATTAGGAACAAATTTCAAGAAATACAGGCGTATATCAAAAGCAAAAATCTCGATATGATAGGAATAACTGAGACATGGTTAAATGGTACAGAGTTTGAAGCTGAATTTAATATTGCGGGATTTAAACACTTTCATTAGGATAGAAACCACAAGAAAGTTTGGGGTGTTCTGTTGTACGTTATAAACAATGTCCATGCTTGTATTTTCCTAGTTGTATTTTGCAGGAAGGGGAGCTACGCTCGTGGTGTCCCACCTTTGTATCTTGCAGTGTCTAGTTTGCTCTTAAACTCATGAATGGTTTTGCGCACACTATTCCCTTGTCCAGTTTGTTCCAAGTGTCTACCACTCTATATGAAAAACTGTTTTCCTTCAGATCTCTTCTGTAGCTATGTTTTTTCATTTTCTTTCCATGTCCTCTTGTGCTTCTCTTGTCACAGTAGGTCACCTCTCTCTCTTCTTTGCTCCGGAGTCGGTAGATCTAGTTTAGCCAATTTCTCCTCATATGACAAGTTTGTGAGTGCATGTGCCATATTTGTTGCTGCTCTCTGGATTCTTTCTATTTTCTTAATGTTCTTTTTTGGTACTGGGGGACCACCATGTCGCTGCATATTCTAGTCTAGGCCTTATCAGTGTGACCAATATTTTTTAAAATAATTTCTTCGTCTAAATATGTAAATGCCACTTTTATTGATCTTAGCAAGTTGTAGGATTCTCCAACAATTTTGTTTATCTGTTTGTCATAGGACAAATCATTTGAGATAATTACACCCAAATCTTTTTCGGATCTCTCCTTTACCTCCTTGGTTCCAATTTTGTATTGTCCTGATATTTTGTGTTTGCTTTTTCCAAACTCCATTGTGCTACACTTCTTAATATTGAAGTCCACCTCCCATTTCTGACTCCAGTTCCATACTTTATTCAGGTCTTCCTGCAGTGATTTGCAATCCTCTTCAGTTTTTACTTTTATTAACAGTTTGGCATCATCAGCAAAGAAGCTCATGTAACATTTCACATCCTCATCCATGTCATTCACATAAATAACAAACATTATTGGAGCTAGTACAGATCCTTGCGATACTCCACTGATCACTTCTTTCCAATCTGAATATTTTTCTATGAGCACTACTCTCATCTTTCTACCAATCAGGAAGTCCTCCATCCATTTTAGTAGGTTCCCTTGTATCCCTCCTATATGTTCAAGGGATGCATATGATAGTTTGAGGGTTGAGTTAACCCAAACAAATGGACAAAAAAAAAAGGTGTAATATATAGGCCAAAGACATTATCATTAGCAGACAACAAACTGTTATTTCAAGAACAGTCTAGTTTCTGCAACCGGGATTTATTGATAATGGGTGATTTCAATTTTACTGACACTGATTGGATCACCTTGTACATGGCCATATAGGTAGTTCATTGATTGATTTTCTTGGTGACAATTACTTAATTCAGCATGTAAAAGAGCCCATAAGATATGGAAACATACTCGATCTATTGATCACTAGCTGCGAAAGCATGGTAACTGATGTAGAAGTCGGTGAAACTGTTGCAAATAGCGATCACAACTTAGTTAGATTCAAACTCCTGAATTTTTTTAGAATAGATACTTGTGTTTCTAAAATACCCGATTTCAGTAAAGCTCAGTTCATAGGACTACATCAGGAGCTTCAGCTTACAGATTGGGAGGTAAAATTAAGCTTAAGATCTGTAGATCAGATATGGGAAATATTTCAAAATATGCTCACTAAGATGATTCATACTTACATTCCTTTTAAGGACAGATGTCCCCCAAATCAGGCTCACCCAAAGTGGCTCGACAAATAAATTGAAAAAAGTATTGCTAAAAAGAGACAGGCTTATAAGAAATATAAGTGCTTGGGTGCATCTAATGACTATGAAAGTTATGTATCAATACAGAGATTTAAAAAAGACAATAAAAAAAAGTACACGACAATACGAAATGAACATCGCTGATAAATCCAAAGAGAATCCCAAAGAATTCTATAGTTACATTAGAGATAAAAAGGTTGGTAGGAATCACAATGGTCCACTATTATCTGCTGACAGTCAACTTGAATATTTGCTGATGATACAAAACTGTGCGGAACGGCATATGATTACTTAAATCAATTAGATATTCAAGAAGATTTAGATAAATTACAACAATGGTCTCAAAAGTGGCTAATGAAAATTAACACAAGTAAATGCAAGGTAATGCACATAGGTAAAAAGAACAGTAAGTACGATTACAAGTTATTTGGAAATTCGTTAACAAAAGTGAATAGTGAAAAAGATCTCAGCCTAATTATCAGTAACGATCTGAAATCATCCAAGCAGTGAATTTCAGCCTCTGAGAAAGCAAATAAGATTCTAGGACTGATTGTGCGATCTTTTGACTTCAAAAGTCCATCACTAATTGACAAGCTATACAAATCGTTAGTTCGTCCACATTTGGAATATGTTGTTGCCATATGGTCACCGAATCTCATTAAAGACATTGACAGACTGGAAAAAGTATAATGGCGAGCCACAAAACCGATTCCAAATATAAAAAATAAATCATACGAAAATCAACTAAAACATATGAATCTGTTTTCCCTAAAAAAAACGTAGACTCAGAGGTGACTTGATACAGGTCTTTAAAATTCTAAAGGGAATTGACAACATCAAAAGTGACAAAATTTTCACATTGAATGAGAATCAGGCAAGAAATGATGGTCTCAAACTGTCCGGAAATAGATTCAATTTGGAAGTGGGTAGAAACAACTTTGCCAATCATGTAGTTAATGAATGGAATAAACCTCCTGCACAGGTAGTGCAATGTAGTTCAGTTCAAAGCTTTAAGAATCATTTAGATAAACACCTAAGCAAGATGATGTAATGATTATTATTTATCATATATTATTTGTTTTTGTTTTGTTATCATTTGTCTGTTTGATTCTCATTTTATTATTAGTTATATGTCAAATTATTATTTTATATTTACCTGTTTGTTTATTATTTAACTATGCCTATGCATTTATTTATGTTTTTATTTGTTATTTACATTATTATAGTTCTTATTTATTAATTTATCATTATGATTTTTTTTTTTGCATCCAACCTAGATATGGACCAAAAGGTCTCCTGTCGGCATGCTCCGCCTTTGTAATCCTTTGGGACAGTGTAGATTTAGGACAGGTAGAGGCTGCATAGATAAGATTTTTGTGGTAAGACAGATATGTGAGAAAGCTATAGGAAAAGGTAAGGATGTTTTTTGGGCTTTTATGGATCTGGAAAAGGCTTATGATAGGGTACACAGGAAGGCACTGTGGGAGATTTGAAGATATACGGGATAGGAGGAAAGCTTTTAGGAGCTGTCAAGAGTTTTTACGAGAGTAGTAGAGCATTGTGTCAGGATTAGAAATGGAGAGCGTGGTTTGAGGTAAAGGTGGGACTTTGTCGGGGATGCATTGTGTCGCCCTGGCTGTTCAACTTATACATGGATGGGGTGGTGCAAGAGGTAAATGCAAGGGTGGTGGGTCAGGGATTGGAGATGGTTAAAGAAAATGGAGAAAAGTGGGAGGTGAGCCAGCTGTTTGCAGATGACACTGCGCTTGTAGCAGGATCAGAGGGATTGAGGAAGTTGGTGACAGAGTTTAGGAGAGTGTGTGACAGAAGAAAGTTGAAGATAAATGTGGGTAAAAGTAAGGTGATGAGATGTACAAGGGGTGAAAGTAGCAGCAAACTGGAAGTGAGCATTAAGGGAGAGCGACTAGAGGAAGCGGATATTTTTAGATACTTGGGTGCAAATGTGGCAGGAAAGGGTGGAGTGGAGGTGGAGGTAGAATGTAGATTGAGAAAAGAGAGTAAATGTCTTGGTGGATTAAAAAGTGTAATGAAAAATAGACTTCTGGGAATGAATGCTAATAGGAGATTGTATGAAGGAGTGATTGTGACAACAGCACTGTATGGGGCAGAAACATGGAACATAAGATAGGAAGAGAGAAGTTTGAATGTGTTTGAGATGAGGTGCCTGAGAAGTATGATGGGGGTTACTTGGCTGGATAGAGTGAGAAATGAGGAGGTGAGGAGGAGAACAGGGGTGGTAAGGGAGTTGGGAGATAGGGTGGATGAAAGAGTATTGGGATGGTTTGGACACATGGAAAGAATGAGTGAAGAAAGACTAGTAAAAGAGGTATGGAAGGCAGATGTGGAGGGAGTGAACATGAGGGGGCAACCTAGGATGAGATGGATGGATGGATGGGGTGAAAGGGGCTTTGGGGAAGAGGGGAATGTCTATTGAGGAAGGATGGGAGAGGACAGAAGACAGGGGTGAATGGAGAATGGTTGTATATGGATCATGTTGTGATGCATGAGGTGGAATGGGCGGGGGGAGGGGGGTTAGCATGTGTGAGAAAAATTTGATGCAGCCTGAAGGGATTTCTCCCCATCTTCCCCTCTTCTGCATGAGAGGACGGAGAGGGGGGGTCGCCAATTTAATGAACCAGCCTTGCTGTGCATGTACTGTGTCTTGCAACACTGCTACTGACCCAGGGCAGTGGACAAGATGCAGGGATGACCCATCATCCAGGAGGTGCCAAGCGGGAGGTTTGGAGGGTGGAGGGGAGTGGAGTGTATTAGGGATGGAATGGGTGGGAATGGTTTTTATGCCTTTGTTTTATGGTTACCTCCCTTGTAAGGGGGAAAAAGCCTTTGGTATATGTATGTATAAAGGCCAAAAAAAGTATCCATACCTTTTGCTAATAATTTCTCCCATATTTCTCTTACAACAAAAATCTGATCCATGCAACTAAACCCACTCTGTTCCTCATCAATTTCTCCCTCTGTTCCTCTCCTAATCCTCTCAATCAAAACCCTCCCATAAACCTTCCCAACTACACTCAACAAATTAACATCCTCATCTCAGATTTTGATGAAATTTTGTTTATAGGTAATTTTAGGACCCTATACACATTTCTGAAATTTGAAGGTCAATCTGAACAACTGTTCAGGAGATATGACTTCAGATATTTTGAGGTCATATGAGAGGTCACTAACATTTGGTGACCAATAACTGGGGTGAAAAAAGTCATAGTTATATAACTATATATATTTGGAATCAGAAAAAGAAAAGAAATCCAAATATCAAAGTTTTAGAATTCTAGTTTGAAAAAAATCCCATTTTAGTAAAAATTTGAGGTCAAGATTTGACCCCTTGGAAAACATTTTTTTTTAATAATAATAATAATAATGATAATAATAATAATAATAATAATATATATATATAATAATAATAATAATAATAATAATATATATATATATATATATATATATATGCATACATATACCAGAATTTTTTCCCTTTATAAGGGAGGTAGTCAAAAAGCAAAGGAATAAAATCTACTCCCACCCATTCCATCCCCAAGATACTACACTCTGATTAACCCATTAAACTCCAATGACAGGATGTCTTGTCATTTGGTCAAATAAAATGAAAAATTATAAAACACCAAAATGTTTGATCCAACACCAGAAAAATATGACGTCAGTCCTCGCTTCGCGCGAGGACTGACGTCATATTTTTCTGGTGTTTGATCAAACATTTTGGTGTTTTATAATTTTTTGTTTTATTTGACCAAATGACAAGACATCTTGTCATCGGAGTTTAATGGGTTAACCCCCTCCCTCCCTCCTGTCTTGGCTCCTGGATTTTATAGATGAGAAATATGAAGGCATAAGGTTTGGCTATTAGAATCAGGAAAAAAGCTTATGTATTTTTTATATAACACTTCAGTGAGTGCCATATTTACATGTTGTCCATCAACTGTACATATTCTTTTTACACATTTGTTAATTATAAAAAATACTAGTATAAATTTTTTTTTTTACTTATTCTAATAGCCAAAGTTTATGCCTTCAGTTTTCTCATCTATTTTTTTTTCTTTTTTTTTTTTCAATTCCGATACCCCAGGGGTCAAATATTAACCTCAAATATTTGCTTAAGTGGGATTTTCTTTATATTTCAACCTAGAATTCTAAACTCTGACATTTGGATTCCTTGTCTTTTTCTGATTCTAAATATATATACATTTGTATAACTATGACTTTTATTACCCTAGCTATTGGTCACCAGGTGTTGGTGACCTCTCATATGACCTCAAAATATCTTGAGCCACATCTCCTCAACAGTTGTTTGGACTGACCTTGAAATTTCAGAAATGTGTTTAGAGCCCTAAAACTACCTATAAACAAAAACTCAGCAAAATCGGAGATGAGGGTGTTAGGCACTTGTTGGTCTGACAGAGAATGCCCCTATGCCAAATTGTTTCCCAGCCTCAATTTTCTAAAAATCGACACCAAAGTTACTATTGATTTCTGATACTTATACATGGGGGTCAAAATATTCAATGATATGAGCTAGACAATGATAGAGGTAAGAATTACACCTGTGAGACCTGACCTAACCTCAAGGTCCTTTGTAAATATGAAGATGTTCATACATCACAATATTTTTTTTCTAAATAGCAACTGACATCACTATTAGTTTGCGGTTCTTATATCAGGGGTTCAAAATACCCAGAATGATAACAGCTAGCCAATGGTAGAGGTATTACTAGCTGTGATACTGAGAAACATCTTGATAAAAAAAATATATATATACGTATAGGCCCAGCTCAGAATGCCAAATACATTACCAAACGGGAATTGAAGTGTAGCAAATGCCAGATGCTAACATACTACGTATACACTAAACTATCTTAAAACTATAATGATTGCACTTACAAAATAAAGAAGGAACACTTGTTTGGCCTGCACAAAGCTCAGTTACGAAAACAACCTCTCTAACATGCTGAATGAGTGCAACTCATGGCCTATCGGGTTATGACGTCATATGTAAACAAACATGAAATAATGGCTGAAGTGTAGGTTTTCTAACACACACACACACACACACACACACACACACACACACACACACACACACACACACACACACACACACACACACACACACACACACACACACACACACACACACACACACACACACACGGAAAGAAAATAAAAAAAGACAGCTATAGAAGAGATTTGAAAAAAGAACAGCTTTCCTCACAGAGTAATAGACAGTTGGAACAAGTTAGATGAGAAAGTGGTGTGTGCAAAAACAATACATGAATTTAAAAATAGTTTAGATAAAATGAGATATGAAGACGGGATCCCACGAGCATAGCTCCCCTTCCCGTAAAATACAACTAGGTACAACTAGGTAAATACACACACACACACACACACACACACACACACACACACACACACACACACACACACACACACACACACACACACACATATATATATATATATATATATATATATATATTTTCCAACCACAAATCACTTTTAATTCCATGGCATCGCAGTCGAGACTGAAGAATCGCTCGATGGAGGCATCCGTTGGAAATTGAAACGTGGACGAGCCGAGGATTCGAACCCAGCTAATCCGTAACAAATTTACAGTGACTTAAACCAATGCGTTATCTCTCTTGATAGTGCATTGGTTTAAATCACTGTAACTTTGTTACGGGTTAGCTGGGTTCGAATCCTCGGCTCGTCCACGTTTCAATTTCCAACGAATGCCTCCATCGAGCGATTCTTCAGTCTCGACTGCGATTGCACGGGATTAAAAGTGATTTGTGGTTGAAAAAAGATATTAATTGATCACTGGGAACCATTCAGTGTAAATGTATGTATGTATGTATGTATGTATGTATGTATGTATATATATATATATATATATATATATATATATGTGTGTGTGTGTGTGTGTGTGTGTGTGTGTGTGTGTGTGTGTGTGTGTGTGTGTGTGTGTGTGTGTGTGTGTGTGTGTGTGGAGAGAAAGGTAGTTTCAGTGGGAAGTGCTAAGAATATTACAGTGATGAATGTGGAAAATAGAGGAGTAATAAAAAAAAACGGAGGTACGGTGATGGTGGACTGGCTGATGAGGTTGTTTACTGTTTGTCTAAATGAGGGTAGAGTGCCGAAAGACAGGAGGATTGCCTGTATAGTTCCACTTTACAAGGGAAAAGGGGACAAGTGTGAGTGTAGTAGTTTCAGAGGGATCAGTTTGTTGAGTGTAGTTGGGAAGTCATATGGGAGCGTTAGATTGAAAGGAACAGAGGGAGTAATTGGTGAGGAACGGGGTGGGTTTAGGACAGGTAGGGGTTCCGTGGATCAGATGTTTGTGGTAAGAAAGATATGCAAGAAAGCTTTAGGAAAAGGTAGAGATGTTATTTGAGCCTTTATGGATTTGGAAAAGGCTTATGACAGTGTAGACAGGGAGTGTAAGGGGTATTGCAGAGATAAGGGATCGGAGGAAAGGTGTTAAGAGCAGTCAAGAGTTTTTACAAGAGTAGTAGAGCCTATGTTAGAATTAGAAATGGAGAGCGAGTGGTTTGAGGTAAACGTGGGACTCCGCCAGGGATGCGTTATGTCGCCTTGCTTATTTAATTCATACGTGGATTGGGTGGTGCGAGAAGTTAATGTAAGGGTAAAGATGTTTAAAGAAAATTGAGAAAAATAGGAGATAAGCCAGTTGTTGTTTGCTGACGACACTGCGCTTTTGGCAGGATCAGAGGATGGAATAAGGATGTTAGTGATAGAGTTTGGGAAGGTGTGCGAAAGAATGAAGTTAAAGATAAATGTAGGTAGTAAGGTGATGAGACGTAAAGGGGGAGAATGTGGCAGCAAACTGGAAGTGAGTATCAAGGAAGAGGAACTGGAGGAAATACTTAGGTGCGAATGTGGCGGGAAAGGGAGGAGTGGAAGTGGAGATAGAATGTAGATTGAGAGAAGCAAGTAAATGCTGTGGGGGATTAAAGAGTGTAATGAGAAATAGGCACTTAGGAATGGAAACTAAGAGGAGATTGTATGAAGGAGTGATTGTGTCGACAGCACTGTATGGGGCAGAAACGTGTAAGACGAATTTACATGTGTCTGAGATGAAATGCCTGAAAAATATGATAGGGGATACAAGGCTGGATAGAATGAGAATCGAGGACGTGAGGATAGCGGGAGTGGGAAGGGAGTTGGGGGATAGGGTTGGCGAAACAGTATGGGGTGGTTTGGACACATGGAAAGAATGAATGAAGAAAGATTAGTAAAAGTTGTGGAGGGCAGATGTGAAAGGAGTGAACATGAGGGGGCAACCAAGGATGAGATGAATGGATGGGGTAAAAGGGGCATTGGGAAAGAGGAGAATGTCTGTTGAGGAAGGAAGGGAGAAAACAGAAGATAGGGGTTAGTGGAGAATGGTTGTGTATGGGTGATGCTTTGATGCATGGAAGGCAGTGGGTGGGGATGGGTGTGAGGGAGTATGTGCAAGTGATATTTTGATGCAGCCCGAAGGGATTTATCCCCGTCCTCTCTTTTTCTGCATGGGGGGATGGAGGGGGGCTGATTAGATAAAGCAGCCTTGCTGTGGATGTGCTGTGTCTTGCTACATTGCTTCTAACTCAAGGCAATGGGTGAGATGCAGGGATGACTCGTCATCCAGGAGGAGCCAAATAAAGAGGGATGGAGAGGTGGTGAGTGGGAGTTGAGTATGTGGGGATGAAATGGGAGTGGGATTATGCCTTTGACTTTGGCTACCTTCCTTGTAAAGGGAAAAAAGCTGTATGTATGAATGTATGCATGCATGCATGTATGTATGTATGTATGTATGTATGTATGTATGTATGTATGTATGTATGTATGTATGTATTGTTATAGCCAACCGTGAATCGAACCACTTTCAAATCGCCCGCCTACTACTAACGGCTTCGAACATGACTCGTCGCCATCATACGTTCTCACAACGTTGGTGATTCGAACCTTACCATGAAACAATTGGCCACGCCTTCCTCGGGTATAAAAAGCGCCCCCCCCCCTGGCTGTCCGCCCCACACTCACACAACCCCCAGGCCTCACGTACTTCGTCGCTGTATTCTGCCTTGCTGGTTTTGTTCGCAAGTATAGTAGTAATCAAATCTTGGACTTATATATCATTACTTTTGTATGTTTAGTTATGTTTTGCCCCTTTGTTATTTCTCTTGTATGTATTTATTTATTTATGTTAAATGTCCCTGTGTACTTTGAGTGTATGATCGTAAATGTCAAACAGTAAAGCTTTATTTTTCTTTATTTGTAAATATAGTTAATTTAAGTTTCGTGCAGACTTCTATCTTACCTCCATCCTTACTTACAATCTCAAATAGAGCTTTTCATCGGAACGTACTTTTATCTACCTAAATTATCTATACGTTTCACTTTATTGTTGTGGGCTTGCTTCCCAACTGGAACTCGACTTACTCCTAGACTCGACTTAAGTTCCACTCTTTACATTAACTCGGGTCAAACCAAACAAGGAAGCGCCCATGACAGTATGTATTTTCTATTTCTATAATGTGACTGTGTTCGCTGACACGACAGAGCAACTGGATGAGAAGATGGAGAAATGGAACACAGAAGTAGAAAGGGTCTGTAAATGAATAAAACAACACCGAAGTAGTGCATGTAAGACGCAGAAAGAACATACATATCAGAGCAGGAGGATAGACGCATCAAGGGTGACACATGACTTGGAGAATAATATCAAAGATTATTCCCAACTTCAAGCTTTATTCAACATTTTATATCATTAATGGAGTAAACAATCTGCAAAAGGCGAAGCAACGCCAATACTAGTAAGAGCCAAAGACATTTTTAGCACAACAACTTTACAGTACACAATCTACAAAGGAAACATTATCGTCACACTCCACAACCGAATCATAATATTTTCCTTGTCATGTTTGATTGTCACGGGGTTGGCCAAGCCTTCCCACGTGTTCTTTGATTTTTTGTTAGGCCCATAGGCAGGACACATCCTCGGCCTGGGAAAGATTACGACCTCTTCCGATGCTACCATGGGAGGCCCCTATGATCGGGTTACAAAAAGTCCAGACACCCAAGGGCAATTTTTGATAGTGTTAACCCATTAAACTCCGATGACAAGATGTCTTTTCATTTGGTCAAATAAAACAAAAAATCATAAAACACCAAAATGTTTGATCAAACACCAGAAAAATATGACGTCAGTCCTCCTCGCTTCGCTCGCGAGCGAAGCGAGGAGGACTGACGTCATATTTTTCTGGTATTTGATCAAACATTTTGGTGTTTTATGATTTTTTGTTTTATTTGACCAAATGAAAAGACATCTTGTCATCGGAGTTTAATGGGTTAAGGAATATTAAGAGCCAAATGTTTTTCATGTGTGTTTTAAGGTTAGCGTGTCAAGTTATGTAATATCTAGATGCCTTGAGTTGGGCAAGGAATTGTTTTTACGTTTCTTGAAGCCGTTGGTACGCAGGACCGTGGTCGAATCTATGTCAGAGGAGGCCGCGCAGTTTTCGTAGTCACTCCCTCCAGGCTCCCTCCCTCTCTTCACACCCAGGTGTTCCAAGGTGTCAGAGGTACGTGAAGAAAAGGGAAATCTGTTGTGTTAGGCCCTGAGGAGATACGAGCCCCAGTTTTGGTGCCTGGTGGTTATATTTGTAGTCCGGCTCGCCTTTTGCATTTTTCGGAGTTTTGGATTTCCTTATTTTTTGTTATTTCATGTATGAAATTATAACTTAGTAGAAGTTAAAGCACTAAAACGCACGTTTCTAGCGCGTTATAGTCTTGGTTTTATCCAAATAGCATGCTCTTAAAAGTGACCGATAGCAGACGAACTTATGTGACAGTTACATTTTCCACCATTAGGGCATACTGATGAAGTAAATGTTGCTGTTTTCATTTTTCAATATGGCCGCCACGCATTATGAAAGTGACTTCACATCGAGTGAAGAAGATTGATCGAATGTGGATGCTCTTTCGTGTTCCAATGTGGGTACGGTAGAAGTACATGTACGAACCAACTCGGAGTAGCCAAACAACACTCAACTGACGAAGAACTTATCGTGAGCGACGAATCCTTAGAGGATGAACGCCCAGAACGTGCGGGAAATAAGGACTGGTGAGTTCATTGGAATGCATTACTGCATGCACGATTTACGTACATAAATGCACACCACTATCCACCACACCAGACACATGATTTCGTTGGTTTGTCATCAGACATGCGGATGAAGGTCTGAAGGCATGATATGGTAGGCCTAATACCTAGCAGACGTTGATGGGCCTGGTCCTATCTGCCAGGCCCCAGCATGCCCAACAAGGCTGGTTTTGATTTTGTTTTGTTGGAAAAACATCCAAACGACCACCAAGATGACCACGTCCACAGTGCATGGATAGTTCATCTGTTCATGCAAGGAGGATGTGTTTTACTAACCAAATATCCTTGTGTTTTACTATCCTTGTTTTGGTTTGTTTAAAAAGTCAAAGTGATAATCAAAACCTACATGTCAGGATCATCAAATCCACGTGCCGAGTATCTGTCATGTCTGGTTCCCAATCAAGTTTGGTGTCCATCATGTTATCCACCATGTCGTCCACCAATAGATACTCCCCACTACTACTAGAAAGGGCAACTGCCTCGGATAGGGACGCAGAGACATCTGTGACAGGTTCACTATGGGTTGACGCCACCTCCTTCAACCAAACTGGGCAACAACTCAATCTGATACGACATCTTTGGTCATGGATCTGTTCATTTGTGTCTCTCTGTTTGCCGCTCTTGGCCATATGGAAACATGTACAGGTTTGTGGAACTTCGGACTTGGTGGTACAAGCGCTTGAGTTACAACAGAGGTGGATTTCATAGGCTGAAACGAGTAACACCGAAAAATCGTTAGTCAAGCTTAACCATGCTTGTTAACGATTGTCAGTGACAGCGTAGATAACACAGGCCTACCTAAACACATGATAAGCAGACTGATACACCTACCTCCCGGTGTTGTCTTCTTTTCAAACAGCAGAGCTCCTTCGACGGCGTTTGCTTGCCTCGTCCATGACAAAAATTGTCGGTGTTGCATCTTCTTTTAGAATGGGCTTCCTAGTGACTCGGCAAGGCCAGGGTCCCGAGTGTACTAGTTTTTCGAAATGTTTCGAACAGTTTCGCTTTCAATCCAGGCTTCCATGATCCAGTCGTTTTTGTGAACAGGATCTTTCGGAAAAGAATGAAAATGAATTCCATCCGCAGCAGAAAGTTTCGTCGAATCACTGTTGCAATTTGCGGCGACACAATAAACCATTTTCGAAATACTTAATAAAACTCTGCTAACACACGAAATATGAAAGATCACTGATCATTCTGACAGATCAGCACGGCATTTTACAGTGAATGCACATGGCATGCATCAGAATGTAAACAAGATTGACGTCACATTTCGTTTTGGCATTTCTTTGGGAGCTTAAATACCACAATCTATTCAAATTAAGAACATTTAGTCAACCACTTCCCACTGCTGACTTCGGCAGACTAGGCCTAACCGTCTCAGATACTCAGGATCATAATCTTTGAGTCGAAATCTCAAACTCCAACATGTATTCCATTGATATCTTGTCTTGTATGCGTACACTGTGGCCCCACGTGTTGTGTTCCAAACAGCAACTACATAAAATTATGATAAAAACACATCAATGGTTATTGTGGCCTTCAGTTCTTACTGTTTTAGAATACACAAGGTAATTTATATAATTTTTTGTTAGGCACCAAAATGGACTAATCAACATCCTGCTTAATGTGACACAGGACGTAGGACAGAGTGCTGAAAAATAAAATAAAATAATAGGATTGTCCTGCCAAATATATGATGTTTGGCCACCTTATTTTCCTCCACTTTATGACCATCACAAATTATGTCAATACTGTGCATTTATGTGGAGCGCCCATTAGTTGTTACATGGCTTGGGCATCGGGAACACTTCCCGATGTGTATTTACTCTGCTGCCACACCTCCACACAATCTACATACAATCAGATGATTCTGAATATAACTACAATTAATACATTAAATAAAAAATTAGATTGTTAATATAATTCAATGTACAGTTCAGCACATGGCACACAACCATACAGATATATATTTTATAAGTTTTACAATACTCACACTACGGCGTGACGATGGGGGACATGAAATATTACACCATATTGATGCTAGGGTGTGACACTTTCCGGGCTGATAACTTGAGACAGAGTATGAGCAAAGATATTTTGTGGCCTGGTGTAAGTTTTATTTCTAAATTAAAGGTTTGCTAAAGTAAATTCCACGTGAGTGCAGAATTTTGCTTTCTTTGCATAGTATATGCACACCTATCAGTCATCATACTGACCAATTCAGCAAATGCGCACTCTTCATAAGTATCATTGCCTCCTCCAAGGAAGTTATGTTTGTTTCTAGGTTTGTCTGTTAGCAACTTTACTCAAAGAACTATAATCAGATTTTGATGAAATTTTGGTAGAAAGGTGGGTCTTAGGCCAAGAATCAAGTCAATATATTTTGAGTCAGATCTGGATATGCATGGGGATCCATTTTTTTCTTTTTGGGTGGGTCAAATTTGTGATCCTGTCATGTATAGAATGTCTACAAAGTGACCTACGGTATTATTTATAATGAGGTCAAAATTATCTTCTTCAATTTTATGACCCTTACATTGGTGCAGGAATATGATCTCTGAGTGCCACCTAGTTTGATATTCCATGTACTTATACATTTTTCTCTATATTTTTTGTACTCATTTAGTATTTCAAGAATCCATTGTGTGATAACAATGACAGAACTGACAACAATATGTAATACATATCTTATATATATATATATATATCTTAGTAGTGGTATGAAATAAGAAATAATAATAATGTCTGATTGTTTATTCAAACTTTCTAAGTTTGCAAATAACTAAATATACATAATGAAATAAATTGTTAACTAATTCTCAACTTGTTTAGTTCTTGCTTCTAACTTCTTATTTCTTCTCTTTTCTGTCTTGGCATTGACTCACTCCTTAAATACACTATCTAAATTCACTGAATTTCCATATAATTGGTAGTTTTTCACTCACGTATATGCAAATGACATTTTCTTAAATGGTTTCTAAATTACCGGTACTTTTCTTTATCTGAGTCACTGGACTATAACTTTGGTCCCAGTCTGCACTGGACTCAAGGAGGGTTTCTCCAATTTCCATCAACTTTGCCAAGTCACAGAACTATTCATTCAGAAGAGCAAAAACTAAATTGTGTAAATCTTTATATCATTTAGGATTTATATTTTTTCATGCACAGAAAATTTGAAATCATTAAACTAATTATTTCTGCACTATCAGCCAGAAAATCATGAGAAATCACAATATGAAATAGTGGGGGTATCATGAGAAATCACAATATGAAATAGAGGAGGTATCAAACACTGACCATTCTTGATTGATTTATGGACTTTTTGGCTCGAAGGCCAAGCGCTGACCATTCTTGTATTTCACCCTCAGAGAATCTGTCCTGTAGATGGGCATGGCAGTTTTCATTATTTCATTCAGCCATTCACTCGCTAGCAGGTACCAGTTTGTTTTTTGCTTCACACCCTTTGCTTCCTTTGAATTTGACATAAGTGAGTGGAAGGCAGAGGTGGATGGGGTGAACATGAGGACGAGATGGATGGAGGGGGTTAAAAAGATAATGAAACAGAGGGAGATGTCTGTTCAGAAAGGGAAGGGAAAAGGCAGAAGATACGGGTGAGTGGAGAATGGTTGTGCATGGATGACACTGTAATACTTGGAAGGGAAAGGGTGGGGGATGGGGGGTTAGGGAGAGGTTATGAGTATATAATATTTTGATGTAGCCCAGAGGAATTTCTCCCCAACTTCAATGTTTCTGCATGAGGGGACAGAGGGGTGGAGGTTGCCAATTAAATGAAGTGACCTTGCTGTGGATTTGCTGTATCTTCCTGTATTGCTTTTGACCCAGGGCAATGGGCGAGATGCAGGGATGACCCTTCATCCAGGAGGAACCATGATGAAAGGGAGGAAAGGGTGGCAATTAGGAGTGGAGTGGGTGGGGATGAAATGGGAGTGGAATTGTGCCTTTTGACTTTGGCCAACTCCCTTGTAAAGGGGGAAAAGCCTTTGGTATATGTAAGTATGTTAGTTGTAAAACATGGGTGCACTCACACGTGCATACAATTTAGAAGAAACATTTCTCATGGCACAGGTCACACTGGAATGGCTTTCCTCTAGTGCCATTCACCATATGAGGAGAAGCCACTTTTATATGAAAGCAGAATTGCACAGGTCGCATTGGAAAGGCTACTCTCCTGTATTCACCTCGGATCTGCTGCAGTCTCTATCGAGACAGCCAGACACCACCCTACGGCAGTGAGCTCAGAGCTCATTATTGCCGATCTCTGGGTAGGTCTAAGACCACTCACACACCACACACCGGGACAGCAAGGTCACAACTCCTTGATTAACGTCCCGTACCTACTCACTGCTAGGTGAACAGGGGTTACACGTGAAAGGAGACAAACCCAACTTATCTCCACCCGGCCGGGGAATCGAACCCCAGTTCTCTGGCTTGTGAGGCCAGTGCTTTACCAATCCACCACCGAGCCGTATATGTGTGGGTCATCACATGATATTTGGGCTAATTCTTTGGTGATAAAGCCTGCATCGCAAAGGAATGGTTTCTCTCCAATTTGGGCCTTCAAATGCTTTTTGAGAGATCTCTTCTGAGAAAGCTGTGTGAGAGCACCCTTTTGTGAGAAGTCAGGATCACACAGAAAAGGCTTCTCTCCTGTATGGATCACATGTGATATATGAGATTACACTTATGTGGGAAAGCTTTATAGCACAGGTCACACTAGAAAGGCTTCTCTCCTATGTGGGTCCTAATATGCTGTGTGAGAGAACCCTTTTGTGAGAAATCAGGATCACACAGGACACACCGAAAAGGCTTCTCTCTGTATGGATCGTCATGTGATATATGAAATTACACTTATGTGGGAAAGCTTTATAGTACAGGCCACACAGGAATGACTTCTCCCCTGTGTGGGTCTTTATATGCTGTGTGAGATGACCTCTTTGTGAAAAAGACTTATCACACATGCAACACTGGAATGGCTTCTCTTCTGTGTGGGTCCTCATATGCTGTTAGAGAGAACCCTTTTGTGAGAAAGCAGAATCACACAAGTCACACTGGAAAACTATTCCTCATGTGTGGGTCATTACGTGATCTTTGAAGTGGTTCTTTTGTAGGAAAGCTTTATCGCTTAGGCCACACTGGAATGGCTTCTCTCCTGTGTGGGTCCTCATATGCTTTGTGAGACAACCCTTTCGTGAGAAAGCTTTATCGCACATGCCACACTGGAATGGCTTCTCTCCTGTGTGGGTTCTTATATGCAGTGTGAGAGAACCCTTTTCTGAGAAAGCTTTATCACACATACAACACTGGAATGACTTCTCTCCAGTGTGGGTCCTCATATGCTGTCTGAGTTCACATTTCCATAAGAAAGCTTTACTGCACATGACACATTGGATTGGCTTCTCTCCTGTGTGGATCATCATATGATTTTTGAGTCGACTCTTATAAACGAAATCTTTATCACACAAACTACACTGGATTGGCTTCTTTCCTGCATGGAGCATCACATGTTTTTTGAGTTCATTCTTTTGTATGAAATTTTTATTGCACAGGCCACATTGGAATGACATCCCTCCTACATGGGTCATCCTATGCCGTCTGAAAGAACTCTTTTCTGGGAAAGCTTTATCACACATGCTACACTGGTATGGCTTCTCTACAGTATGGGTCTTCATATGCTTTGTGAGGTTATCCTTCCGTGAGAAAGCTTTATTGCACATGCCACACTGGAAGGATTTCTTTCCTGTGTGGGTCATCATATGCCTCGTGAGAGTTTCCTTTTTTAAGAAAGCATAATCGCACATCCCACACTGAAAAGGCTTCTCTCCTGTGTGGATCATAATGTGATCACTGAGATGCTGATTTTGTGAGAAAGCTGCATCACACAGGTTACACAGGAATGGCTTCTCTCCAGTATGCGTCCTCATATGCTTTGTAAAAGAGCTCTTGTGTGAGAAAGCAGAATCACACAGGTCACACTGGAAATGCTTTTTCCCGTGTGGCTCACCATGTGATCTTTGAGGTGACTTTTGTGCCATTTGAGATCACCCTTTTATGAGAAAGCAGAATCACACAGATCACACTGGAAAGGTCATCACATGATATTTAAGATGACTTGTAATATAACTGTGGTGCAGATATCACATCAGATCCTTTTCAACATATAACACATATGGAATCTATGGATATCTCATCCAAAGAAATGGTGATTGTTAACCTTATCCTGAAAAAGAAAAGAAAAAATATATATATAAGATTGACATCTCTTTGAAATTGTATAATACACTGTAATAGGGTAATATGATTACGGATGTTTCATACATAAACCATTTCATAACCGAGTTCATTTATACCTAAACAGAACCTTTGTACCTGTCATCACTTAACGTAAGTAGAAACACTAACAGATATGGTGCTATGATATTGCATTATACTTTTTCATTAGAAATGTGCTGAAAATCATCTAATAGCTACATACATACTCACCCCACCACAAACCAGAATGACTCAAATTTTGCTCTCACTTTTTCATCATGTCACAACATTTGGAAATGGGGAAAGGGCCAGCCATCTACAGCAGTCCTATTTTAATATAACTCCATATCATTCCATGTTTGGGCTCACAAGACCTGAATCTAAATATCACCTAATCTAGGAAGGTTTATCCAGTTCATTTCACTCAAATAACTGATACAAGTCACATCATCTAAGATACACTGGTATGTGGTGTACCTGTGTTACTACTTTAGCAAAATGTAACAAACAGTATTGATCTAAGGAATTGTAGAGGTACTTCCCATATTTTGGTCTTGTCATAATTAATAAAATACTTGTCTGTCTAGTAGAAAAAACTATCATATATACCTACTAAAATAATCTCAACAACCATAAAGTACTCAGGCAGGAACTCCTATCAAAGGTGCAATCCCAGTAAATTTGAAAATGATGAGATGACAATGAGAACTAATCCTTTAATATTTTCAATCAACAGATCATTTATACATAAGAGTCATTGCATACAGTACACTAATCCAGTCATCTTTCAGAAAGCCTGTGACATCTCCTTTACCATTTCTGACAATTGTGTGATATTTTTGAAAGAAAGAAAAATCCTTATTCTCTTTGTGGAACTTTTATTTGATATCAGTATTATCTTAGTTTAGATGGTGTCCCTGCCTATTAGCATTAATGAATATATAGTTGGATATTATGCAAGCTTTGGTCTAATTTGAACATTTCCCACATCAGCTTCCATTACAAAATGCTTCTCTGCATGCCTAACCTTGAGATGGTGTCCATCTATATATTCATGCTACTTGACTGCTAGAATTTATTTGGTCATATCTATACACACACACACATAGCAACTTCTTAAATATAGCAAAAATTTTAAAGATGGTAAACTGGCCATTATAATGGTGCTTGACCTGACCTATTCATACTGTTTCACTACAATATAAACACACAGTTGTCAGATCAACTTCAACATGAGGTACTTTCCAACCAATGTACCATCTATAAGTAGTAGCAATAGTTTATACCAATAGGCCTTGTCCCTTGTCCTCCTATATTGGGAGTGACAGAGTCAAAACATACACCCACATTTCACAGATCTCACACCCTTTCGTTTATCTCGCATTCACTTAGCTGTGCTCCCTTAATGAGAACCATCTTGTCAGGGGGGAGGGGGGGCTTACATGTCCTTATGACCTGGCAAGCAAGACTAGAGGGGGCTTCAGGCCCAGCTCTTCTTTACTTGGAGGGGAAAGGGCCACCCATGGTACCTAGGTCGTTAATGAGGGACAAGATGAAATAACTCCTGAAAGTAGGCTGCCTGTATATGCCAACAGTGATACCTTCCAGAAGGACCATCATAAGGTTGTCCTGTGTTAGATGGTTGGATGACTGGACTGGGATGAGTTGTGGGGGGGGGGGGTGTCTCATATCTGTTGTGAACAAACTTTCGATTCATAAAGAACATCTTTTTAAAATGAGTGGTTACTATGAGCACGAGATACCATGTTTGTGATGGCCAGTGCTCACTCCCCTCAGTCCTAGTAGGTGGTCGCCCTTGGCCCCTGGAGACAATTAAATTACAAAATATCTATATGGATACACTTAAAAAATCCTCTTGTCTTTGAGGGGAGGTCCACCAGACTTGAAACATCCCTCTCTGGACATGATGGTAATGCTATGTATTTCCAGGTTGGAGCTCGTATTCCCACTGCTGCTATTTATCATGCTGGAAGACCCCCCAGGTCACCTCCCAAGTCCTGTCTCGACACCCTTCAAATAATCAACATCAACACATCCTGATCATAGCATGCTATCCACTCCATTTTCAAGCCTTTCAGAACAATTCTCCACATCCTTCTCATATATGATGGTGACTGTCTTTCCAATTGATGCTATGTGACAATTACATCTGATAATACTGCCAGAACTGCATATGAGGCAATAAATTCCTTACATCCTGGAGGCAACAACCTAACTGCTGAGATCATTTGATCATGCAATGTAGCTGACAGCGAGAATGATTACTGTCCTAACCTCCTCGATAATGCTAAAGAATTTGACCCCAAATTTCACCACACCCATACACCTTACTGATTTGTGGCATACTATTAGGAACACAAAAGTAACTTTATCCATGCTGCTAATCATCTAGAAATAGAGAATGGAGTGTTCCCTACGAAATATGGTAAAATTGTGTTGATCTGAGGTAAAGATACAAGTCACACTCTTCAATCTACCTTGCCCTTTAGATGGATTTTTTTAATCCATCAAACCACACTGAACATTTAATTACTGTAAAGGGCATACCTAGGGCCATGACCTATGCAAACTCTCAGAAATATCAATTATGTCCTAATAATACTCAATAAGCCACAAAAATAAGGGAAAATAGTAACATGATCATACATTTTATGGTTCACGTCTTCCTGAGTGAATAAATAGTCCTTTTTCCTTCCCAGTAAAAGTTTTCATTAACTACCTTTTACTGTGTTATCAGCGTTATGAGTTCAGTCACAAAAGGAAGAATAGTACAAATTGTCCCCAAAATGGTCAGTACTCTGCTCTTGACTCACACCCTAGGTTAGGTTATGAATCAGAACCTTATTGGTTCCATTGCAGAGAAGCTCACCCAATATGCTCTCAACAATGCAAAGAGTACTGTCTTGAAGAAGACATTCTTCAACTAGATAATATTCAGTTCATTAGTCTTGGTACTGCCTAGTGAGAACTTCATTTCAGACATACTCCTCCTCCTCCTCCTCCCTGTACTCCATCAAATACCTTTAACCCATTAAATTCCGATGACAATATTCTTGTCATTTGGTCAAATAAAACAAAAAATCATAAAACACCAAAATGTTTGATCAAACAGCACCTGAAAAATATTTTTCTGGTGCTGTTTGATCAAACATTTTGGTGTTTTATGATTTTTTGTTTTATTTGACCAAATGACAAGAATATTGTCATCAGAGTTTAATGGGTTAAGGCACCTTCCTGTCTTTCTCAACCATCAATTTCCCCCCGTACCCTGCTCCTGCTGTTACAGTCCAGAATAAGTTGTCTATTTTGTAAAATCATCCAGATAAACCTTCCACTGTATCTTCAACAATTCCCTCCACCTCATCTTTAGCAAAGCATTCCATTACAAAATCCTCTTTTACATCACCAAAACCCTCCACAGTATCCTCAGAAACATAACAGACTCCCATAACAGAAGCCCATTTCGTATAAGTCCATGCTCATATGGATTCCTAATCAAGAACTCATAATATAGTAAACCAAAAACAAACACATTTTTAAAAAACAAAACCAGACATATGGCAATTCATTGCCAAATTTTGTTGCCAGACCCCCTGATATCCATCCCTCTGAATCCCCTCTCCCTCAATAGGACAAAGTCCACCTGGCCAGACTACAGTGCAGTCACCATTCAGCCTTTCTAATTTACCAGAACAGGCTGGATGACATCATAAATAACTGTCCAGGATGTAACACTTCATCCCCATTCTATACAACACATTATGGAAGAGTACATTGTACACAATCACGCACACCAACAACACAATATACACTCTACAGGATATTTTGGGAAAACCCCATTCCAGCCATGGCATTCCTCAAGAAGACAGGACTGCTCGGCCTCAGTCACCAGAAACATTCCTGAGGATGTGCCGAGTCCCTTCACTCAACAGATGTCCTCCCAATAATCCTTTGGGAGCATCAAATGGCCCCTCACCAGATTCCTACAGCTACATCAGAGCCCCAATCTGGGGTTACCGGTGAGACAAGCATCTCTAGACAAGACAAACCTCAGCAGCCGAGTGAAATATCAAGGAAATTCCTCTCTTGACCTCCCCTTAAACCATCCTCAAAATAATAATATTCAAATTCCTCCAATAGAATTGCCCCACCTGTTGTCAAGAGACAGCACAGTCAACCCCAGAATTGTTTCATTTACTTCTTTTATAGAGGATGAGGCATTAGGAATTCTAAATTCAGGCACTGAAATTTCTCTCAACTCTTCTAATGCCACTGCAACATATTTTACTGATAATTTACATTCTGGAGCATTCCAAACATCTGCTACCTTGATGGAACAATCACTTGACAGCTGTAGTGTGGGTGAAATGTGCTGCTTTCTCTTGTCTTTGCTGACATCTTGGGTACCCCCAGTGTATGGAATCCTTCTGACTAGCATAGGTTCTGGCTTGATCAATCCTAAAAATTGCACAATGTCTTGGAAAAATATACCTCCTCAATTACAGCCCACATCCCACTTATGCAGGTGTGGAATAGAGTTTACAAGATCATAAGGAAATTTTCACCACCTATCCCTCCTGTATAGTATTATCTCATGCTGGGGATAAAGTGGGTGATCACAAAGTGTGTGCTGATATATTTGCATATCACTTTGCATAGTAAACTCACTTATGGCATACCATCGACACCATTTGGAATCTTATGGAATCAATTTTGCCTCTACTAAGGGTGAATCTTATGTCCCTTTTTACATCTCAGAACTGAAGATAATTCTATCACAGTCCAAAAGAATCACAGCGCACTTACAGGATGCAGAGATATGCCTCCATAACAACAGGACACATGGGCAAACACTGAGCAGAAAACTGATGGAAGAAAATACAGTAATCCTACACAGAGAACATGACACCAGGAGATTATGAATGATGGAAGCTGTGTATATTCACAACTTAAAACCTGCTATAAATGTCCAACAAATGCCTGTTTCCACTCTTCCCTCAGCTAGAAGCTCACAAGCAACACACGGAGCTCCACAATGACTTAGACAGACAGCACCCGATGAAGTGCCACCTTCCGCACAAAGGTCACCTCCCCCAGTGCCAACATAAGCAAATATCACCATTTCAACCTAACACAACTATACATACACTCCTAAAGATGGCCGAGTGAAAGCTGAAAGACGTCTCGAGTTATCATGGATTTTAGAAATTTACTTAGTACCTTCACCTACGAATATCGGAACACCGTAAGAAAAATTGAAAAAGCAAACTACAAACTGAATATTGCTGTAACTGCTGTTGACTTCAATAGAACATGTATTCTGAATGGCCTTCATCCCAAATATATATACATACATATATAATATATATATATACAGTATATACTACATAGATAGATAGATACAGACATACATGTACCAAAGGCCTTTTCTCCCTTACAAGGGAAGTAGCCAAAAAAAAAAAAAAAAAAAAAAGACATAAAATCCCCTCCCACCCATTCCATCCCCACTATACTCCCATTCACCCACCTCCCTCCCTCCCTCCCTCTTATCTTGGCTCCTCCTGGATTTTATGGATGAGAAAAATGAGGACATAAGCTTTTGCTATTACAAGCAGCAAAAAAAAGTTTATACCAGTATTTTTTATATAATCAACACATAAGTGAGTGCCGTATTTATACACTGTCTGTCAATTGTACATACTTTTCACACTTATGTCTTAAATAAAAAATACTAGCATAAAGAACCCTTTTTTTTTTTACTGATTCTAATAGCCAAAAATTATGCCTTCATTTTTCTTATATATATATATATATATATATATATATATATTGTATGTGTATATATATATATATATATATATATATATATATATATATATATATATATATATATATATATGTGTGTGTGTGTGTGTGTGTGTATTTTTTGTTTCAATTTTGATCATTGAATTCCTTGTCTTTTTCTGATTCTAAATATGTATACATTCATATAACTTTTATTACCTTTGTTATGGTCGCCATATGTTAGTGAATCACATATAACCTTAAAATATCTGAATGGTTGTTCGGATTGACCTTAAAATTTCAGAAATATGCTTAGAGCTCTACAACTACCTATACACCAAATTTCAGCAAAATCGGAGAGATGAGTGTGTTATGCATTTGTTGATCTGACAGAGAATACCCCTATACCAAAATGTTCGTCAGTCTCAATTTTCTAAAAGTCGATACCAAAGTTACTATTGATTTCTGATACTAATACATGGGGCTCAAGTATTCAATAATAAGAGCTAGCCAATGATGGAGGTAAGATTTACAGCTGTGAGACCTGATCTAACCTAACCCTTTTGTAAATATTAAGATGTTCACACATCTCAATATTTTTTTTCTAAACAGCAACTGACATTACTATTAGTTTGCGGTACTTATAGCTGGGGTTCAAAATACCCAGAATGATAAGAGCTTGCTGATGATAGAGGTAATACTAGCTGTGAGACTGAGAAACATCTTGATAAATACCGACACGACCCCTGCTCAGAATGCCAAATAGAATTGAAGTGCAGCAAATACCAAATGCGAACATATTACGCATGCACTAAGATACCTTAAAACTATAATCATTGCACTTGCAAAATGAAGAAGGTACACTTGTTTGGCCTGTACGAAGCACAGCCACGTATACCAGCTCTACAACGTGCTGAAAAAATCTAACTCAGGGCCTGTCGGACTATGACGTCGTATGTAAATAATCATGAAATAATGGCGGTGTAGGTTTTCTATTAAATGTATATATATAATCCGAGAGTTAACACCTTCACGTGGTGAATAGGCTTGAGAATTTTAATGACTACAAAAGCTATGTCGATAGAGAAAAAAATCTCTGCAGGGTCACCCATATCGAACAGGTTTTGTAAGAAAGATAAAAAAGCAGCTCACACGCACAGTCGCAGGACCCACTGTAAACTGGTACGTCACTGATGGCGAACAGGGAAATTCCTCATAGATATATGGGGTACCGTCATAATGACGGCGTGGAGCATTGGGCACCCTATAGATATAGGGCTTCACCGAATGTAATGAAAAAGGTGACACCAGAGAAATATCTCACCAGAAACCAGTTAGCACGGAGATGAGATTACTGCCAACCCCCTTTCATAGCCAACATGAACAGCACATCAATAACAAAGCCGGGCGTTCCTGTTGGATCATCGTCTCCTAAAGGTCCAGCCGCATTGCCTTGTGTGCTTACGAGTAGTGTGCCACCGAATGTGAGTAAGCACTGTCCAAGCAGATCCAAGTCTTGGACATTAAACAACATGAAGAAAATTAAGATCTATACCTACAACGTAAGAAGTCTCTCAGAAGATCACAGGCTGGAGAGTTTAATGGAAGAACTAGACAGCATCAAGTGGGATATCGTAGGACTGAATAAAGTCCGAAGAACGGAAGAAAAGCTGATACAATTACAAGATGGTCACCACCTGTTCTACTATAGAGGCAAGGGCAAAGAAAGATCTAGTGGAGTAGAATTCTTGATCAACCGAGAGGTTGCTGTTAACGTAGTCAAATTCAATAGTTTGTCAGACAGGGTAGCTTGGATTGTGATTAGGCCGTGTAAAAGGTACACTGTAAAATAGTTTTCAGGTTTATACACCAACTTCACAGAGTTCAGACGATGAAATTGAGTCGTTCTATGATGATTTAAATCAGGTAATGGATCAAGAAAAAAGTAAGTACACGTTGGTAATAGGCGACTTTAATGCTAAAGTGGGGGAGAAGAAGGGAGATGAGACGTGCATTGGTAAGTTTGGAGTAGGTGAAAGAAATGACAGAGGCGAGATGTTAGTCAGTTTTGCAGAGAACTGCAACATGAAGATAATGAATACTTTCTTTCAAAAGCGTATAGGTCGTAAATGGACATGGAGAAGTCCAAATGGAACAACAAAGAACGAAATAGACTATTAGGAGACGAGAACAAAAGCGTTAGCAATGTTACGGTGATAGATAAAGTCAATATAGGTATTGACCATAGAATGGTAGGTTGCACAGCTAAATTCAATTTCAGAGCCGAGAGAAATAAACTAATTTTAAGAAAGAAAATAAGTCTTGCAAAGGTTAAGGATAACAATGAGAAATTTCAGTTAGAAATCAAAAATAGATTCGAAGCCCTAAGAAATAACGAGGACACCGTGGAAGCTAATTTGAATTTAGTGAATATCATTAGGGAATCGGCAAAGAAAGAAAGAAAGAAAAAAAAAGCAGAGAAAACAAATACTCCAATGCTACAGATGACCTAATTTAAAGAAGAAGGACCATGCAGATTAAAAGGAGAGACGAAATAGAAAGAGTAGAACTAAACAAGTTTATCAACAAAAGGCAGAGATTAGAGAAAAGAGAGAGAAACATAGATGAAATACAGGAAACTGTTCGGAAAGGTAAAAGTATTAAACTGACCTAGAGCAAACATGGTTTAGGAAAACAGCAAATGATATGTTTAAATGATAGAAATGGAGAAGTCATTAAATGCAGGGACAGGATGGTAAAAAGAGTAGAAGAATTTCACCAAGAGCTTTACTCGTCGAGGACCGTAGTTGAGTCAGTATATTCATGTGTAGACGTTAGTAGTGTACCAGAGATTACAAAGGAAGAAGTAGAATTTGCTCTAAAAACTATGAAACGAGGAAAAGCCCCTGGGAAAGATGGTATATCGATAGATCTATTGAAAGACGTAGGTGAATTAGTTCATATTAAATTAGCTGAGTTGTACACTCAGTGCTTACGTCAAGAAAGCGCTCATGATGCGTGGCGCAATGCTATAGTGATTTTGGTTCATAAAAAAAGGAGACCAGAAGGACCTTAGGAACTATCGACCGATTAGCTTTCTATCAAATGTATATAAAGTATTCTCCAAGATCCTTACAAATAGACTAAGTCAAGTTTTAGATGGAAACCAACCGAGAGAACAGGCAGGCTTTAACCCATTAAACTCCGATGACAAGATGTCTTGTCATTTGGTCAAATAAAACAAAAAATCATAAAACACCAAAATGTTTGATCAAACACCAGAAAAGTACGACGTCAGTCCTCGCTTCGCTCGCGGACTGACGTCATACTTTTCTGGTGTTTGATCAAACATTTTGGTGTTTTATGATTTTTTGTTTTATTTGACCAAATGACAAGACATCTTGTCATCGGAGTTTAATGGGTTAAGAGAGGATATTTGACTCTAGACCACTTGCAGGCGATAAACCAACTAATCTAGAAAACGACAGAATACAATATACCTTTGTGTTTAGCTTTTGTAGACTACGAGAAGGCCTTTGACTCGGTAGAACAAATAGCAGTACTAAACTCGCTACGCAAGCAGGATAACGCTATAATTCGACTACATAAAGATACAGAAAAGATTATGACGGGGATAGGAGTACGACAAGGCGATACAATTTCACCCAAATTATTCAAAGCTGCTTGGAAGATATTTCCAGAAGGTTGAGTTGGGAAAAGAAAGGTTTAAAGATTAATGGCGATTGTTTGAACCACCTAAGATTTGCGGATGACATTATTCTTATTTCAGAAAGAGCAGAAGACTTGCAAGATATGCTGAGTGATCTAAACAAGGAAAGTCTCAAAGTAGGTTTATAAATTAATAAAAGTAAAGCCAAAGTAATGTTCAACACGAAAGTTCAAAGTAAAGAGATTGTAATTGATGGTGAGTCTTGAAGAAGTTGAGGAGTATAATTATTTAGGGCAGATGGTGAAAATGACGAAAGATCATGATAATGAAATAAAAAGACGCATTACAATTGGTTGGAAAGTGTTTGGTAAGTATAATAAAATCCTGAGAGGCGCTCTACCTTTGAAATGTAAAGTTCAATCAATGCATTCTGGCAGCAATAATCAACGGGTGTGAGATTTGGAAACTAAGGAAGGCAATGGAAACAAAACTAAGGACTGCACAGAGGAGAATGGAGGGATCAATGATGGGAATAACGCTGAGAGACAGAGAGCAAGTTGGGTGAGAGAGCAGACTTGAGTGAAAGATATTGTGGAGACGGTAAAAGAGAGGAAATGGAATTGGGCAGGTAAGTTAGTGCGAACGATTGATGAGCGATGGAGCAAGTGTGTTACTGAGTGGACGCCGCGAGATAGGAAGCGTGGAAGAGGGAGACCAGATAGAAGGTGGAGAGACGAGATCAAGAAGTTTGCAGGAGTGACGTGGCAGATGATGGCACGGTCGTGTGATTCGTGGAATGCTATGAAGGAGGCCTTTGTTCAGCAGTGGACTCAGGATGGCTGATTTTATATATATATATATATATATATATATATATATATATATATATGCAAGTAATCACATCACCGCGATACAAAAATGCAAAATAACCACAGAAGAGAAACTTGTAGACAATAAGTACTTTCGTATATTACATCTGAAGATGTAATATACGAAATTGTTTATTATCTACAAGTTTCCCCTCTCTTGTGGTTATTTTGCATATATATATATATATATATATATATATATATATATATATACATATATATACACATTCAACCACATTAATTCCCTTAATTCTATGCCATCACAGTCGACAATGACAAGCTCGAGGGAAGCATATATACGAAAACTGATACGTGGTCAAGCTAAGTGGGATAATAGTTGCATAAATTTACCTTATAATAAATCAATTAATGACTTGTCTTATTTGTTACCAAAAGAAAAAGTAAATTTTATCTTCAATTATCCCAACAACTTGTTCAGTAAAGTTGTCAATATACATCATAGATCCAAGAGTAATACAACTCCTGGAGTTTATAAGTCACCTTGTTTAGATTGCAGGGATATATATTGGGGACAAATGGGTAGAGACCTCACCACCAGGGTCAAAGAACACAAGAACTCTGTAAAATATGGGCAGGAAAATTCCGCCGTATTTCAGCATGTCGCCAACAAAAACCGTCGGATAGATTGGGACGATGCTGAAATAATTTACAAATCTAAAAGCAGTTTCAGAAGAAAAATGGTAGAATCCTCTTTGATAAACAATTTTTCAAATTATAACATTTCTTATGGTCAATGGTCACCAGATTGTATATCTTCATTTGCAATAAATAAAATGTTACCTTCTATATTAGCAGTGGACAAAAGCCACCAAGGTCCACACAACGCCGGGCACGTGACCTGAGCCCCCATCCCTTCCTGCTTACCTCATTACTTCTTATATAAATACACATTGTTCTCTGTAATTCACATCTGCTGAAGAGGATTACAGTTAGTGATCGAAATATACAGATCTTTATACTTTCGCTTATTCTTCTCCGAAAGTGGGTCATCAGTGTTATTTTACAAATGTGCTACGACATAACTTTGTTTTGATATACATATGTGTGTGTGTGTGTGAATATATATATATATATATATATATATATATATATATATATAAACTCTCCTACTTCCGACAAGTGTTTCTGTCATTTTGACACAAACACTTGTTGGAAGACTAGCCTGCATAAAGGATTTGATGAAATACAGTACATACCACGTTCCACCCGAGTGCCCTCGGCAGAATGATTAGTCCGTAAACTAATTCGTTCTGTTTTGAAGGGTCATGGTGGAGTAACGGTACGGTCTTCGCCTTGTACGAAGCAAGCCGCTCTGGCGAGGGTTCGAATCCCAGTAGGAGAGTTTATTTCCAAATGTCAAAATGACACACACACACACATATATATATATATATATATTATATATATATATAACGTACGTGTGTGTGTGTGCTTTCCGAGGTTTATAGGGCTGGTACCTATTCGGACCTCTACCTTGCCGGTGCTCCGGAACTGTTCATACATGAACACAGGAGAATGTCTGCTGCACAGTATGCCAGTGCAGTGACGATCTCCAAAGGAAGCTAATATATCACAGACAGTGATGTCCAAGGTGTGCAGTGGGCGGGAGCCATTACTCAGTGGATGCTCTTCCTAACCTCTGCGCCGAATTCCCCACGCGGTTACGAGACGCGCGTTCTACCAACCCAGGTGATGTTAGGTTATTCAATCATGTAATTGTATTACGTCGTTGGGTATGCGGGCATTTGCAATCGCGTCACACATGTGATCTTTAGAATAACACGTTTGTGTGAAAGCTTTATCACAAAGGCCACACTGGCTTCTCACCTGAGTGTTTCATCATGTGATATTTCAGTTTATGCTTTTGTGAGAGAGCTGCATCACACAAGTCACACTGGAACGGCTTCTCTCCTGTGTGGGTCCTCATATGCAGTGTGAGAGAACACTTTTGTGAGAAAGCTTTATCGCAAAGGCCACACTGGAAACGCTTCTCACATGCTTTTTTGAAAAAGCAGAATCGTATAGGTCACACTAGAAAGGCTTCTCTCCTGTATGGGTCCTTATATGCTTTGTGAGAGTATCCTTTTTTGAGAAAGCAGAATCACACAGGTCACAATGGAAAGACTTTCTCCTGTTTGGGTCACCACATGATCTTTGAAGTGACTTTTGTGCCATCTGAGAAACCAGAATCTCACAGGTCACACTGGAAAGGCTTCTCTCAAGTGAGGGTCATGACACAATGTTTAAGATGACTTCTGATGTAGTTGTGCCACAGCTGTCACACAAGATCCATTTCATCATGTGATGTGTGAAATGTATGGATATCTTTTCTAAATAAATGGTGATAACTACCCCCATCTTGAAAAAAAAAAAAAAATAAGATTTACATCTAACTCTTTGAAAGTGTGTAATACACAGTTATAGGATTGTGGAGGTTTTGTACACATACCATTTCATGCATCCCTTTGTATCTCAACAGAACCTTTGTACATGCCATCTCCTTACATAAAATACTGTAGGTAGAAACACTAACATATATGGTGCAATGATGTATTGTATTCTACTTTTTCATTAGAGATGTGCTGAAAATCATCCAATAGCTACATGAATACTCACCCCACCCCAACCAGAATCACTCAAATTTTGCTCCAGCTTTTTAATCACATCATGAGATTTGGAAATGGAGAATGGCTCAGCTGGCCACACTAGTCATATTTTAATATAACCATGTCACATTACATGTTTGGCCTCACAAGACCTTATTTTGAAGCAAATCTGGATATGTATGCAGACCTAGGATTCTTTTGAATTTACAAACCTGGCATTAATAGATTGTATACAAAGTGGCTCCTGCTATCATTTTATAATGTGGGCAAAATTGTCTTTTCCAATTTTGTGACTCTGACATTGGTGGAGGTACTGTATGTGCTCTCCGAGTGTCGTCTATTCTAGTGTCATATTATGTAATTGAAACACCTTTTAAATTTGGGTTCCCATAAATAAGACATATCATTAGGCATATATATTGTATTTTGTATTAATTTTTGCACTAATTTTGTATTTCAGGAGTCCTTTGTGTGACAAAAATATTTAATGTGTATTCTATATTGATCTGATTAGTACAAAATGAAGCAAATTAAAGATAATACTAATAACTATTTACCTTTATTTAAACTTTCTAACTTTGCAAATAACTATACATAATGAAACAAGTCCATTACCAATTCTCAACTAAGTTTGTTTTTTTATGTGATTCATCGGACTAAAACATCACTCAACTTTGCCAAGTCACAGAACTGTTCATTCTAAAGAGCAAATACCAACATTTGTGTAAAATCTTATACAAATTTGAATTTAATCTTTTCTTGCAATAATTAAAACATTTTTTTTCTATAGTATCAACCAGAAAATTATTATATTCAAAACAAGGTACATTAACATATTCACTAACAAATGAGAAATTACAATGTCAAATTGAGGATATATCAAACATTCTTGTACCTCATCCTCAGGGAATCTGTCCTGTAAATGAGAATACCAGTTTTCATTATTTCATCCAGCCATTCATTAGCAGGTAGCAGCTAATTTTCATTGAACATTTTTTTTTTTTTTTTGAAGAATGTTTTTTTTTTAATATTGTTTTGCAAATTTACAAATGGTTACAAATCACAGAATACAGACAATGTAAAGTGTGCACTATTTAACAAATATGGTTATCACTTTGTTTTGTTTTCCTGTGTTTATCTTTCCATTAAAATCAAGTAGAAATTCGGGGTGGACCTTTCCAGTGGCTCCCTTTTCCTATACAATAATCCTTAACTTCTGATCTTTGTTTTGGTTTTGTTTCATTGTTGCACTTATCTTAGTAATTCTATTATTCCAGAGCTCTTTTAACAAAAAAAATTCATCAGTATCTTCATTGCTTATATTGTTATTTTTGAACAGTAGGTCTTTAGGAAATATATATATTTTTTTTCTTAGTAGAATTTTATACATAAAAAAAAATTGTATTAAGTATTCTGAGTTACAAGGCCATCAGGACTCTTTGAGAGGGCGAAATTCCTAAAATGCTTGGTTTACTTCACTTGACTGAACAAGCATTGGTGATGAATAACCACCAAATACATTACAATCTCATAACTACATGTAACATTGTGGAATTGTACACTTGCATTTTAAAGGTCTCTGACAGATTTTCAGAATCACATCTTTCATTTGTCTTAAATTCATTATTACAAAATTATAGAATTTCTTTAATTAAAGCATTTTAATTTCACCCTAACCTAGTGTGTGTACATTTTTTCATTTATGTACTAGTTTTAAAATATGTGTGCATGCACTAAACTTAGAACATTTTTCTTTGGAGAGGTCACACTGATATGGTTCCCCTCCAGTTTGGTGACAGTTATCATGTGGTGAGTGAGAGATTTCTTTTGTGAGAAAGCTGCATTACACAGGTTCCTTTGGAAAGGCTACTTTCCTGCTTGAGTCATCACATGATATTTGAGCTGATTCTTTTCTAAGAAAGCTGCATCATACAGGAATGGTTTCTCTCCATTGTGGGTCTTCATATGCCTTTTAAGAGAAAACTTCTGTGAGAAAGCAGAATCACACAGGTCACAATGGAAAGGCTTTTCTCCTGTGTGGGTCCTTATATGCTTTGTGAGATGACGCTTTACTGCAAAAGTAGAGTTGCATAGGCCACACTGGAAAGGCTTCTCTCCTGTGTGGGTCCTGATGTGCTTTTTGAGATCACCCTTTTGTGAGTAAGCAGAATCACACAGGTCACACTGGAAAGGCTTCTCCCCTGTGTGGGTCCTCATATGCTTTGTGAAATTACTTTTTATTGAGAAAGCAGAATCACAAAGGACACACTGGAAAGGCTTCTCTCCTGTGTGGGTCCTGATATGCTGTTTCAGAGAACTCTTTTGTAAGAAAGAGGAATCACAAAGGTCACATTTGAACGGTTTCTCTCCTGTGTGGATCCTCATATGCTTTGTGAGATGACACTTTTGCGAAAAAGCAAAATTGCACAAGTCACACTGGAAAGGCTTCTCTCCTGTATGGGTCCTCCTATGCTTTGTGAGATGACACTTTTGTGAGAAAGCAGAATCGCACAAGTCACACAGGAAAGGCTTCTCTCCTGAATGGGTCCTCATATGCTTTGTCAGAGATTCCTTACGTGAGAAAGCAGAATCACACAGGTCACACTTAAAAGGCTTCTCTCCTGTGTGGGTCCTCATATGCTGTGTGAGATCACTCTTTTTTGAGAAATCAGTATAACACAGGTCACACTGGAAAAACTTCTCTCTCTTGTGGGTCATCATGTGGTACTTGAGGTAACACTTTTGTGTCAAAATGTTAACGTACAGGCTACACTGGAATGGTTTTCTCCACTGTGGGACATCACATGAAATTCAAAGTTATTCTTTTATGAGAGAGGTGCATTGCACAGGTGACAATGGAAAGGGTTCTCTTCCGTGTGGATCCTCATATGCTTTGTATGAGAAATCTTTTGTGAGAAAGCAGACTAACACACATCACACTGGAAAAGCCTCTCTCTCTTGGTGGTCCTCATATGCTACATGAGAACTCTTTTCTGAGAAAAAAGAATCTCAAAGGTCAAACTGGAATGGCTTCTCTCCAGTATGGGTACTCATATGCTGTGAGATAATACTTATCTGAGAATGCAGAATCACACAGGTCACACTGGAAAGGCTTCTTATATTTGTGAGAGCACCCTTTTCTGAGAAAACAGAATTGCACTGGTTATGCTGTAAAGGCTTCTCTCTAGTGTGGGTCTTCATGCAATATAGATGACTTGTGACATTACCGTGCTATAACTGTTACTTTGGATCATCTTCATCATGTGACCCATATTGAATCTACAAATAGTTCTAAAGAAAGTTGACAGTTACCCTCATCCTGGAAAATTTTTAATTATAAGTTTGACATCTAGCCCTTTGAAATTGTGAAATACACTGTTATAAGATTGTGGAGGTTTCAGACACAAACCATTACATACATCCCTTTGTACCTAAACAGAACCTTTGTACATGCCATCACCAAACATAAAATAGGTAGAAACACTAACAGATATTGTGCTATAATATATTGTATTCTACTTTTTCATTAGAAATGTGCTGAAAATCATCCAAAAGTTACATGAATACACACCCCACCCCAACCATAATGACTCAAAATTTGCTTCGATTTTTTCCTTATTTCACTAATTTGAAAACGGGGAATGGCACATCTGGCCACAAGTCATAGCTTGATATAACTCCATAACATTCCATGTTTCGGCTCAAAAGACCTGAATCTAAATATGATATACTCTAGGAAGGTCTAATCAGTTCATTTCACTCACATAAGTGAGGAAAGTCACATTGTTTAAGATACACTGGTAAGTGGTGTACCTATGTTATTATTCTAGCAAAATGTAACATATAAGATTAATTTAAGAAATTGTGGATGTATTTTCCATGTCTTTTTCTTCTCACAATTACTAAAACACCTGTTTGTCTATAAAAAAAAAAAAATATATATATATATATATATATATCACAAGTTAAACACCATGTGAGAATGGAGCCTTTATTAGTATGACGTTCCGCTTATTACAGCTTTTTCATGTACTTGGAAAAAGCTGTAATAAGCGAAACGTCATACAAACTAAGGCTCCATCCTCACATGGTGTTTAACTCGTCAGTCTTGTCGGCAACTGCTACTTTCATAAAAAAAATAATATACACACATATATATATATATATATATATATATATATATATATATATATATATATATATAGATATATAATATATATACATGTTATCTGAACACAAAGGCATAATAATATACTCAAACAAGGTCATCTTTTAGGAAGCTTGTGACATCTCCCTTACTGGTTGTAACACTTGTGATAATGCTGAAAAAAATAAAGATAAATAATAATAATGATAATAATAATAATAATAATAATAATAATAATAATAATAATGATAATAATAACAATAATAATAATAATGATAATAATAATGATGATAATAATAATAATAATAATAATAATAATAATAATAATAATAATAATGATAATAATAACAATAATAATAATAATGATAATAATAATGATGATAATAATAATAATAATAATAATAATAATAATGATGATAATAATAATGATAATAATAATAAAATAAATATCTTTGGAACATTTATCTGATATCAGTATTAATCAATGTACATACTTACATACATATACCAAGGCTTTTTTCCCCCTTACCAGGGGGGTAGCCAAAAAGGACAAGGCACAAAAACATTCCCACCCATTTCATCCCCGAAAACACTCCACACCCCTCCACCCTCCCTCCCATCTTAGCACCTCCTAGATGACGGGTCATCTCTGCACCCTGTCCACTGCCCTGGGTCAGAAGCAGTGTCGCAGGACACAGCACATCCACAGCAAGGCCGCTTCATTAAATCGGCAACCCCCCTCTCCTTTCCCCCATCAATGTAAAGTCAGATATAAGTGAGGTTTGGTCTCATTTGAACATTTCTCACATCAACTTCCATGGCTTCACATGCCCAGCCTCAAGATGGTACCCATCTATGTATCCACACCACTAGCCACCAACCACGATTTGACTGATATTAATATCAGTCATTAACCATCCATTTGGTCATATCTATACACACACACACACACACACAGAAGGAAATTAGAGACCAAATAAAAAACTTTGATGTCAGAAAATTACACAGTCCGGATGGAATTGCAAACTGGATATTGATAAAATGCATAGATGAGCTAATGAACAAAATATTTAGGATAATTGATTACTCACTCAGAGAAGGAAAGGTACCACAGGATTGGAAAAATGCATAATATTGTACCAATACATAAAGGAGACAAGAAAAATCCAACTACTGACCGGTCTCCCTTACAAACACAATAGCAAAAATATGAGAAAAAGCTATCAAAAGTAGATGGATTAGATATCTGGAAGAAAAAAATATACTGAATCCAACACAATTTGGATTTAGACAAGGAAGATCATGTGCCACAACCTTGATTTTCTTCTCAAAACTAATAAGAATAATACAAGAAAGGGATGGATGGGCCAATTGTGCTTTTCTAGATTTACAAAATGTATTTTATAAAGTACCACACAAAAGAATATTAAGAAAAATTGAATCAATAAGTGGTATTCAAAGAAAATTATTGGAATGGATGGAAGATTTCCTGAACAGAAGAAAAATGAAGGTAGTACTTAGAGACAAATACTCAACCTGCGAAGTAATGATAAGTGGAGTCCCACAAGGTTCGGTATTGGCTCCAATTATGTTTGCCATATATATAAATGACATAGATGAATGTTATATGAACTTCTTTGCAGATGATGCAAAATTGTTAAAGAAAGTACAGAGGAAGATTGTGAATCACTACGGAAAGACTTGGATAAAGTCTGGGAATGGAGTCAAAAGTGGGAAGTGAACTTTAACATCAAGAAATGTAGTATAATGGAGTTTGGAAAAAAGTAAAAATAGAATATTGGGGAAGTACAAAATTAGTACAGAGGAAGTCACAAAAGTAAGCTCAGAAAGGGACCTGGGAGTAATTATTGGCAAAGACATGTCCCCAGACAAGCATATCAAAACAGTCATAGAAACCTTCAATTTACTAAGGTCAATGAAAGTGGCTTTTGATTACTCTGATGAGGAAATGGTAAAGAAAATATTAGTTACACTGATAAAACCAAGATTGGAGTATGCTGTGACACTATGGACATCCAGTACTAAAAAGAATATAAAGAAATTAGAAAGAATACAAAGAGCAATGACAAATATGGCACCAACACTCTCCAAATTGACATACAAAGATTGCCCAAAGTTAATCACACCCCTACACCTTACTGGTTTGTGGCATACTATAAGGAAAACCAAAGTAACTTTATCCACACTGCTAGAAAAAAAAAAATAATAATAATAATAAAAAAAAGACTGGACATAAAGAGGCATAGTAAAGGTGTGTTGATATGAGGTGAGGATTTAACACAGGTCATGATGCTCTTCTTTTACTTTTTTTTAGGAACGTCCCCTTTGGGGCTACAGGTAGCAGGATTCCTAGTCCTATCCCCATCCTGTTGAGGGGGCGACCTAGGATGAGATGGATGGATGGGGTAAAAGGGGCATTGGGAAAGAGGGGAATGTCTGTTGAGGAAGGATGGGAGAGGACAGAAGATAGGGGTGAATGGAGAAGGGTTGTGTTTGGATGATGCTGTGATGCATGAGGGGGAGTGGGGTGGGGGATGAGGGAGTATGTATGAGAAATAAATTGTTGCAGCTCAAAGGGATTTCTCCCTGTCTTCTCATTTTCTGCATGAGGGGGTGGAGAGGGGGGTTGCCGATTTGAGGAAGTGCCCTTGCTGTGGATGTGCTATGTCTTGCAATACTGCTTCTGACCCAGAGTGGTGGACAAGATGCAGGGATGACCCATCATCCAGGAGGTGCCAAGATAAGAGGGAGGGAAGAGGGTAGAAGGGAGTGGAGTATGTAGGGGATGGAATGGGTGGGAGTTGATTTTATGCCTTTGTTTTTTGGCTACTTCCCATGTAAGGGGTCAGGAGCCTTTGATATATGTATTTATAAGTATGATGCTCTTCCATCTACCTTGCCCTTCATATGGAATTTTTCAATCCATCAGACCACATTGAACATTTGATTACTGCAAAGACCTATACAAATTTCTCAGAAATATAAGTTATGCCCTAATAATGTTCAACATGTGACAAAAATAAGAGAAAATAAGTTTTATGGTTCATATCTCCCTGATCAAGTAAACATTGGTCAACTGTATCTCCCATTAAAAGTATTCTTCATCAACCATCTTTTACATTGTTACTGGTATTATGAGTTCAATCACAGAAGGAAGAACTGGACAAATGGTTCTGGATGTGGTCACTACTTTGCCCTTGAATCACACCCTAGGTTATGTTAGGGTTAGGTTGTGAATCAGAACCTTATTGCTTCCATTGCAGAGCTCACCAAACGTTTTTTAACAATGGGAAGAGTACCATCTTGAACATGACATTCTTCAACTGGCAAATACTCAGTTCATTTGTCTTGGTAGTGCCAAGCAAGAACTTCATTTTTGACAGACAAATGGTGGGGCAAAGACACATGCCTCTTCCCTTCACTCTATCAAATACAGTTGGGACACCTTCTTGCCTTTCTCAACCAGCAATTGTTCCCCCCCCCCTCCCCTGCTCCTATGAGAATCCTACAGATCTCCAACAAATCCCTTTCCTACATCATCACCAAAACCCTCCACACTATCCTCAACATCACAGACTCTCACAACAGAAGCCCATATCGTAGAAGTCCATGCTCACACAGATTCCCAATCAAGAACCTGTAATAAGGATATTAAGCCAAAACAGACACATCGTTCAACAACAAAATCTGGCATGCAGAAATGCACTGCCAGGTTTTGTTGCCAGACCCCCGATTGTCATCTCTCTGAATCCTCTCTCACCCAAGCGCATTGAGTCCACCTAGCTAGACTACAGTGCAGCCACCATTTAGCCCTTCTAATTTACCAGAAGAGGCTGGATGATAGTAGTGCAGATATCTGTCCAGGATGTAACACTTAACCCCATACTATATAACACATTATGGAAGAGTACATTGTACACAATCATGCACACCAACAACACAATATACACTCTACAGGAGATTTTGGGAAAACCCCATTACAGCCATGGCGTTCCTCAGGGAGATGGGACTGCTTGGCCAGCCAGGGTAGGGAATGACAAAAACAACAAAATATCCCACAGTTCCTTCTGAGTCACACCAGAAATGTTCCTGAGGATCTGCTGAGTACTTTCACTAAACATATATCCTCCCAAGGTTCCTTTGGGAGCATCAGATGACTCTTTGGCGGATTCCTACAGCTACATCAGACCTCCAATCTGTTACCAGTTCAACAAACAACTCTTGACAAGACAAACCTCACAGCCTAAGTGAAATACCAAGTCAGGTTAGCAAAGGGAAACTCATCTCTGGAGCTCCCCTGAAACCACCCTCAAAATAACAATATTCAAATTCCTCTAATAGAATTAACCCACCTGTTTTGAGGTGACAGCAGTCAACATCAGAAGTGTTTCACTTGCTTCTTTAATAGAGGATGAGGCATTCAGAATTTAAATTCAGGGAATATAATGCATTTCCATTGTCAAACTGGTACTTTTACAACCATTGATATTTCTCTCACCTCCTCTAATGTTCTTTTAGATTTTAATTGGCAGGTTTTACCAGATCTGTATGGCAGCAACCACTTTCCCATTCTAATGGAAACAGCAATGACTGAACTAAAATCTTATACTCCTTAGTGGCATCTAGACATGGTTGATTGGTAGCTATTTACAGAACTTAAATCATCCGATTGTTTGCTGGCCACCTTTGATAGTTCTGAAGAGACTGCATCACATTTTACTAATAAATTACATCCTGCAGCACTCCAAATGTCTGGTCCCTTAGTAGAACAATGACTGCACTGCTGCAGTGCAGGCAAAATGAGCTGCTCTGTCTCATTTTCAACAACTTGGGTACCCCAAAGGCATGGACTCCTTCCGACAAGAATGGTCTCTGGCTTCACCAATCCTAAAAAATGCACAATGAATGTTTTGGAGAGACTGTGTCTCCTCAATTACAGCCCACACCCCACTTATGTAAGTGTAGAACCTAGTTCATGAGATCTCAGGGCCATTTTCACCTCCTATACCTCCTGTATTATCTCAACAACCAAACACCAGGCACCAAAGCCGGTGTTTATCGTATTCCGTGCTCAGCATGTAATAAAGTTTACATCGGAGAAACGTCATGTGACCTGAATACATGAATATGTGAACAGCGTTACGATGTCAGACATGATGTCACCACCAATGCATGTGTGACACATAGAAACAGGGAAAACCATCTTATGGACTGGAAGAATGCAGAGCTGCTGATACGAGAACCAGACAAGATCCCTAGGAAGTGTTTAGAAGCAGCGGTCATTCAAGGAACGAACACTATTGAACAAAATAGGGGCATGTTCAACATCTCACCCCACATAATTCCCCTAATACTCATGACCAGCAAAATTATAAAGATTTAAACCACCCTCTGTGAGCATTTTGCCCCCGGACGTTTGGGCCAGCATTCTCAACCTTTTCCAGTGTTCAATCCCCCTTCTCCTCCTCCTTCCCCGCTACTTCTTTTCTCTCCCCGTTCCCTCCTTTCCCCTTATCTAATCTCAAACATATGTACCTCAACTTGTACTTGAAAAGGCTGTAATAAGCAAAACGTCGTAAAAATAAAGGCTCCGTCCTCATATGGTGTTTAATTCGTCAGTCTTGTCGGCAACTGCTACTTTCATGAAAAAAAGTATTATCTCATGATTGGAGAGATGGTGGCTGATCACAAAGTGGTTGCTGACATATTCACATATCACTTTGCTAATGTTTCCAAGAAAGATCCAAACTTACCTATGGCACACTATCAATGTCATTTGTAATTTCATGGAAATGACTTTGCCTCCACTAAGGATTAATCTTATGATGGTGGCTGATCACAAAGTGGTTGCTGACATATTCACATATCACTTTGCTAATGTTTCCAAGAAAGATCCAAACTTGCCTATGGCACACTATCAATGTCATTTGTAATTTCATGGAAATGACTTTGCCTCCACTAAGGATTAATCTTATGATATCCGTTTTTCCATTTCAGAACCAAAGATGACTATTACAGTGCAGTGATTCATCACCAGATGTTGATGACATAGCATATGCCTTTTTACATCACATATTTGATAGGGTTCATTCTTTTTTATTAGACCTCTTTAACTTTATTTAGAATACCAATGAATTTCCTTGTTCTTGGGAGTGTTGCTGTAATCCCAATCCCAGAACCTGGAAAAAACCATCAGTTGGTAACCAATTATCAGCACATTTCCTTAATTTCTTTTTAATCTCATAATTTCTTATTGGTGCAAATTGGTAGCGTTCTGTCTGAAGTTTGTCCACTTGAAGATGGTGTGTCACAAGGAATTACTTTGTCACACTTTTCAATGTGGCTATAAACAGTGTCATCAGTGTACTTACAAAAGGAGTTTGTGGTAACTTATATGTCGATGACTTGTCAGTCTCCTCTACAGCACAGATGACATTAATTAAGAGGAAATTGCAGTTAGCTATAGGATCTCTCATTGGACTACAACTCGGGGATTTCCTTTCTTTGCTTCAAATCCTGCAGCCACACAATTTTGCCACTTCTGTGGTGTTCATCCTGATCCAGGTCATTATATCAAGGTATATTCGATTCCTTGCTACCTTGTAGAATATGTCTCTTTAGGTAAAGGCTAGGAGAAGGACAACTCTGACCACAAACTCCCTGCTGCCTTATAGGGTATGCCTCTTCAGACAAAGGCTATGAGAAGGACAACTGCGAATCCAAACCCCCTGCTGCCTTGTAGGGTATGCCTTTTCAGGTAAAGGCTAGGTTCATAGCCAATAACTGTGAAGTGGAAAAGCACTTGAAACCTTACCACGTAACCATCCAAGAAACCATGGAGCAAACAAGACAAAGAAAAAGAAGGAATGGTGTAAATGGGAACTACTTCAATAACAATGGAGTAATTACCTCACCTTTGACCATCAGAAAGTGACTGCCCATAAAATAAACAACACAAATAAAACAATTGGCCCAAACAGAATTAGAAATGAACTAAAGATCACTACATAGAACATCAAAACTTTGTACCAGATGGGCAAACTAGCAAACACAGAAAGAGAAAAGAACAGAATGAAAATAGACATCATGGGGTTGGGAGAAGTGAGATGGCCAGGGGTAGGATGTGTGGAGACGAGGGATGGCAGACAGTTAATATATTCTGGAGGAGATACAGCACATAGAGGTGTGGGTATATTAATGACAGAAACAGTAGCCAAATGTATCATGGGATATTGGCCCATTTCTGCCTCAACAAATGTGAGTGAAGAAGATATGAGTACCTTTTTATGAAGAAATAACAAAAGCAAAGGAACAATGCAAAGAAGAAATTGCATTTATTATGGGGGATTTAAATGCTAAAGTAAGGGAAGGCAGATTTGAGGATATTGTTGGACAGCATGGCACTGGAAACAGAAATGAGAGGCACCAGATAGGCTGAATGGTGCACAGAAATAGGACAAATCATCATGAACACATGGTTCAAACACCACCCATGCAAACTATATACATGAAAAAGCCCAGGAGATAGATATAGGAACCAAATAGATTACATAACAGTAAATAGAAGATTAAAAAATGCAGTAACACAGGTAAAACCTATTCAGGGGCAGACGGAAATTCAGTCCATCTTCCAGTAGTAGCAACAGTTAACATAACAATAGAGAAACCACCAAAGAGAATTCATAGCATAAGTAAACAATTGGAACAAGTAAAGAACACAGAAGTTAGGGAACAATTCAGTGTAGAAGCCAAAAACAGGTATGCAATACTAGAAGATGTAGCAGATGAAACAGGTAAGATCAGCTCAGTGGCAATGAACAACACTACAGAAGGCCATGAAAGAAATAAACAACCATGGATGACAGATGAGATTCATGAATTAATGGAAGAGAGAAGAAAATACAAAGATGAATAGAAATACAAAGACCTTAACAGAAAGTTACATAGGGAATATATTAGAGCAAAAGAAAAATTGAAGGATGCATAGAAATTGAACACCCATAAAGAACAGACCAATAAAAGATGCATGAGAAAGTAAAAGATGTTACAAAAACAAGAAAACACAAACAAAATATGGCAATTTTCAAGAGATGCATGACAGTAGCAATGGAAGAAAAAGAGTGTGAAGGATAGATGGAAATAATAAAGTTATCCCTTAAATTAATATAAAGGAATGATGAAAAAATAAATCCTGCAACCTTTCCATCACACATACACCAAAGCATTGTCATGGATGTCTAAAATACAAAATGTACTTTTGTTTTATTATGCATTTTTTAGGTTAGGTTAAGTAGGTAAGAATATGGAGAAAACATATATTTCATGAAAAAATAGTGGGTAATGCAACAAAAAAGGCACTTCGTTGACATGTAGCAGGAAGGTTGCAATTATGTGTTTTTTCACCATCACTTTAATATAAATTTCTGCAGGACACATTACTAAGAGTAGTTGTCGGTCTCATTTTCTAAAAATCACTATCAGTGTTATTTCTTTGTGATATTATTATATGGGGTTCAAAATATTCAATGATAAGAGTTCCCCAATGATAATGGTAAGAATTACAGCTGTGAAATTTGACCTGTCCTAACTTTGGTAAATATAAAGATGTTCATTCATCTAATTTTTTTCACAGTTACTGATGTTACTATTAGTACTAAACACTCAAATGATAAGAGATATCCGATGATGTACGTAACTGCAGTTGTGTGACTGGTAAACTTTATAAACCCACACGTTAAACCCTGCTCGGAATCAAAGAATGTCATACACTGCCAAACGGAAATTAAAGTGCAGCAAATGCCAAATGCGTACACACTATGCATGCATTAAGCTACCTTACCACTTTAATGATTGCACTTGTAAATTCAAGAAGACACACTTGTTAGGTCTGAACAAAATACAACCACGAAAACAAGCTCAACAATGCGTTAAAATAGTGCATCTTAAGTCCTGTTAGGCTCTAACGTTATATGTAAACAACATGTCATAAGGGCGGAGGTGTAGGTTTCCTCTCTCTCTCTCTCTCTCTCTCTCTATCTGTATATATATATATATATATATATATATATATATATATATATATATATATATATATATATATTCAGAGATGGAATGGGTGGGAATTATATTATTCCTTTTCCTTTTTGGCTACCTCCCTTGTAAGGGTGAAAAAGCCTTGGTATATGTATGTATATATATATATATATATATATATATATATATATATATATATATATATATATATATATATATATACATGTATATATATATATATTCAGGGATTGAATGGGTGGGAATGATTTCATGCCTTTTCCTTTTTGGCTACCTCCCTTGTAAGGGGGAAAAAGCCTTGATATATATATATATATATATATATATATATATATATATATTTATATATATATGTACGTATATGTATATATATGTATGTATGAATGTATATCCATACATACATATATAAATACATACATACATATATATATATATATGTATATATATATATATATATATATATATATATATATATATATATATATATATATATATGGGTGGGAATGATTTTATGCCTTTTCCTTTTTGGCCACCTCCCTTGTAAGGGGGAAAAGCCTTGGTATATGTATGTATATACATACATATATATATATACATATATATATATATTATATATTTATATATACATATATATATATATGTATATATATGGCTAGTATGTATATATATATATCCATACATAAATATATATACATATACATATATATAATATATATATATACATATATATATATATATATATGTATATATGGCTAGTATGTATCTATGTATATCCATACATACATATATATATATATACATATATACATATATATATATATATATATATATATATATATATATACATATATATACAGTATATATATATATATATACATATATATATATATGTATATATATATATATATATATATATATATTATCAATCGCAATGCACTTTAATTCTAAGCCATCTTGGCGCATGCAGAAATTGTAACGTGGTACGCCCAAGGATTCGAACCTATGCGGCGAAATCGTTACCAGTGCCGAGTGACTAGACCAATACATCATCAAGAGAGATATAAATTCAGCGCAAGTTTTCTTATATATCTGTATGTTCGAGTTCATACACATACACGAAAGTTTGCGTTCAACCCATCTCCACTATGATAGTACATTGGTAAGTATACGAATGCGGGAAAGTATTTCTCTCTTGATGGTGTATTGGTCTAGCCACTCGGCACTGGTAACGTTCTCGCCGCATAGGTTCGAGTCCTCGGGTGTACCACGGTGCAATTTCTGCATGCGCCAAGATGGCTTAGAATTAAAGTGCATTGTGGTTGATAGAAATGTATCTCTAATCACTGGGACCCATTCAGTGTTGTACAATATATATATATATATATATATATATATATATATATATATATATATATATATATGAGTGGAAGGGCGGTGAGCTAAACACAGAGAACAGTTTGGAGTTTTATTCACTGACGTTTCGTCCTTACCAGGACATTCTCAAAGTACATACAGTCTCAGAAAATGAACAGCTTATAGAATTCACCTTTGCCGTGTTCCTCTCCCTCCATACTCTCATCCGTTCTCAACCCTTCTCATGTGACTCCGACCATGCCGCTTCTCCCTCCGTTCTCAATTGTCCTTTTTACCTCCTTGATAATTAGAGTACCTACTGCTCCTGCTAATTTTATAAACCCTTCCCTATGGTTGATGCAGGGGTGGGAAGTAATGTAGGCTGCCTCCACTATTTTTCTTTTCTTTTTCTCTAGACCTTTGTGGAGCACCTCTATCTTGTCCCAATCTGGAAAATGACCACATTGGTCTAAATGAACTACTAGCGACCAATGCAAACCTAATTCTAGCACGGTTCCACTTGCATTCCCTCGTCTCACTTGCACGCACACTACGGGCCCCGACGCTCTGGCATGCCAGCGGCACCCCCCTCCCCATCACTCTCACCCTTTGAACCCGCCCCGTGGGTGTCAACTGCGCATCCCCGTCTGTACCAAATTCACACCATACACACCCTTAATCTCGAGATCAACCTATTCTTTGTCTTCTTCGTCTCTTCCATTTCCCGCTTCGTAGTCCTGCAGCCATCTTGGAATATATCTGTCGTACTGGGGTCTCCGGGGTGCCGCTCCCTCGTTCACTGCCACGTCGTGACTCTTCCTCGTTTTTTTCGTCACTCACCACACGACGAAGATCCAAGATATGTCGCGGCACTCCCTCGACAGAGATGCTGTTTCGCGAATTTACACTTAACATTCTTTGACCTCACCTATACCTCTTCCCCCACCTGTACTGAGGCGGGGCCTTCTCCAGTATTGGCTGGAAGCCCCGGCCCTACCCGGGGATGTCGCCAATCATATTTAAATAAGGCTCTTTGCGGAACCAAGCATTCGTCTTGGCCTGACTTAGGGGACATGTTATACCAGAAGACTGCCTCCATGGGTTTTATTAGCGCCCTCTCGGTGATCGACTTAATAGTGTGAAGGTGTCGTTCTACTTTCCCATTTCCGATCGGCCGGTAAGCAGCCCGAAAGAAACGTCTCGTGCTCCACTTGTCCAATATTTCTTTCAGCGCCCCCGACCGAAAAGCGGTGCTATTATCCATCAGGACTTCATCCACTGGACCTTGTTCTAGAAATATCCCATTCATCACCACAAGTGCAATTTCCTCTTCCGTCTCCGTCTTCAGCTCCCGGCAAGCGACGAAGCGTCCTGAGCCGGTCTTCTACGCTAAGTTCCCCCGCCGCGTGCGGTCAGAGGCGGGGTCTACTGACTCATGCTCCCACCGCCAGCCGGACTTCTTCCCTCGTTATAATTGGATCAAAATTCCTTCCCAAGAACAGTGAGCTATCGACACCTAGGTGATGAGTTCCATGCAACTCTTTCGTGCAGAGGAACCCTACAGCGCACACTTCAAACATCTCCTCGTCTTGTTCTTCCGGCACTTTCAGCCAGCTTTTCTTCACTCTGGTTAGCGCATCTGCTTTGTTCATGCCCGACAGCACCTGGGTCACGCCCATCTTCACACCAAACTCGTCTATTAACTCCCTCAGCATCCTAAGACGCCGCTTCACAAGGACTTCTGCAGCCCCTTTCATGCGCATTCTCTTCTCAGCCGTCAGCACTGAGTTCATCCACCCTGCTACTGTGGCTGAGTCAGTCCTGATTTCGATCTCACGTAGCCCCCATTTCAGCCCCAACTTGACTCCTTTTATAACCACGTCCAACTCCGATACGTTGATGTGATGGTAGTCAACTTTTTTTTTTTCGCTGCCATGCTCCATCATCAACCACCATGCGTCCTATCTCCAAGACGACGCCGGTCTCAGACGGGTCCTCTCTCTCCCTTCCGTACTCGATTCGTGTATCACTCCAATCCCCACTTGCCCGGCGATAAACGTGACTTCTCTAAGCTGAGCAATTGCACCCATTCCCGGCACCACGCCAATTCCCTCTATGACCGCTCTAATGACAAGCACTCTTAGTCGTATCGGAATGCCCCCACCGTCATTTCAATTTCCTGGTCACCTTCGCACTTTGTCTCCCTTCCGTCGACTGTCATCAGGGCCATATCTCCCTGTCTGAATTCTTGAACCTGAACCACGTCGGTCGTTACAATCGTGGTTGAACGGCCGGAATCTATCAATGCCTCCGACATATAGCTGGATGGCGTCCTTACATTTCCTTGGTGGCTGCTCGCGCAACGGCCGCCCTTCGCCCGTTTCCTTTTTTGCAGTGTCGAGCCATGTGTCCCGGCTGACTGCATTCGTAACAAATGAGCTCCGCCTCTCTACAGTCCCTCGCGAAGTGACCGAGTCACCGACACACATAACAACGGACCCTAGACGGCCCCCGCCATTGGCTGTGGTCACCCCTGGACTCCCCCGTTTTCTCTTCTCCATCGCCATGGGGTTGGCATACAGACCTAAGGTCTGGTGGTAGCTGTTCTGTCGCTATGGCCGCCAAAGGACTATCCATCTTTGTCCTAGTGAGAAGCCTAGCGCGAGCTATCAACTCGTCCATACTCGCCAACAATGCATTGTTTATTTCCTGTAGTCCAGCAGATATGTGATCTGGAAAGACATTCACAAACACCATCCTAACGAGTTTATCCAAGCCTTCGCCCGTGAATGTAGGCACAGCCAATCCTCTAATTTCTTTGGCGAAAACACAAACCAGTTCGCCAGCCCAGCGAATTCTTTGCAAACGATTAAACTATTCGAACGGACTTCGCCGTAAGTCTCTTGTAATATTTTCTTTACCTTCCTCGCATCTACTTGATCACCAGCTGCCATTTCCAGGTAGATGACCACGCGTCGTTCTCTAGGTTAAGGGTAATATCTACGTCCGTTACCCCGGTTAATTTAGTCACTAATTTCGCCTTTTTGAGCCACCCGGTGACGTCTCCATTGCCATCAAATGGCCTTAAGGTGACATTGTTCTTCAATGGCTCCTTTGTGCTCGTTGTCTTAGCTATCTTTGGAGCCGAGGTAGCTTGTAGGAAAATGTCGATCACTTACCCGATTTTTGTAGAAATCCCGTTCCTTCGGTTGTTTCTGCTTCACTCTTTAATCACCCTTTGTTTTGCACCACACACTTCTATCACTTCTTATCCTAGCTTACCTAACACCATTGCCTATTAGTAAACCTAATCCTAGCACAGTTCCACTTGTCTCGTGCACATACACACTGCGGACCCCGATCCCCTGGCGTGCCAGCGACACTCCTGACTCACTCTCACCTTTTGACCCCACCCCCAGGGGTGCCAACTGCGCACCCCCGCCTGTATCACATTCACACCACAAGTAGTACACTACACAAACTACAAAGGGAATATTATCGTTACATTCCACAACCGAACCATTGCAAAGGTACTATATTGTCATAACATTCTCCCTGTCATATTTCCTGCTGTCATACTTCACTGTCACGGGGTTGGCCGGGCCTCTCCACGTGTTTTTCAATTTGTTAGGACCATAGGCTGGACGCACCGTCGGCCTGGGAAAGGTAACGAACTTTTGTAAATTAGGAGTTTTCTTGATTATTTTCGTTGTAGCCATTTTCGTTTCCTCCACCACTTGTAGTTTTGGGAAGTGGGATTTGTTAGGGGGGGTGAGGGATTTTAATATCTAGACAAGTGATTTTATACTATGTAGTTATTGCTTGATTATCTAATTCAATGTCAACCAATGAATATTATATAAATTGTTGAAGAACGAACTAAAGAAATAAACACATTTCACAAACGTTTATGATATCCCTCACAAAGAAATTATTACAAATGTGCTACATTATTATCACAACGCATTCATACATACACACTAACACACACATGTGTGTGTATACATACATATATATATATATTATATATATAATATATATATATATATACGCATTCATATATATACACACACGACTCGGTGGGGCAAAGGTGAAAGCATCTTCAGTGGACCGCAAGTAAAGAAAATTATGGAGTGCTCAGAATTTCTACAGCTCATAGAAAAAAAAAAGTGTTTCATTGTTGCACACGGGGCTTTCTTGGCAACAAGGCTGATAACTATATGGAACTGACTGAAGTGTTAGTGAAAAGTAATGGCGAAATGGGGTGCAGAATGTCTTTGAAGGATATCCTAGATGCTCACCTCGACAACTTCAAGAAGAATATGGGAGCATATTCAAAGGAACAAGGGGAGCACTTCCACCAAAATATAACGAACTTTGAGATATCAGGGATTCTTCAATGAAAACATGATGGGAGACTACATTTTTTGGCTTATACATGAAACGTGATTCGCTGTATTCATACAAATCAAGGAAAAAAATTAATCCTAAAAACTAATTTCAGAGGTTGGAATTTTTTTTAATTTTATTTTCTTATGTCCAAAAATTCTGAAAATGGTGAAATTTAGCTATTTTGGGGTAAAAAAATAATTCTTTAAGCCACAAAACCAACAATTTCTATTGTTTGCAATGAAAAGAGTTGGAAAATAACACTTGTCAGACAAAATTTACATGCTGTTATAAATAAGCATATACTTTGTTGTTTTACACTGGTATTGTATTTCAAGATTCCTTTGTGTGACAATGATGACAGAGTTGACAAAAATATTTAATGTGTATTTTATATTGATCTGATTAGTGGTACAAAAGGAACTAAATAAAAGACAAAACTGACTGATTACCTTTATTTAAACTTTCTAACTTTGCAAATAACCATACATAATCAAGTAATCCATTACTAATTCTCAACTTGTTTGGTCCTACCCTCTATCTCCTTATTTCTTCTTTTGTCTTTGGTATTCATCCACTCTTCATACACACTAAATTGAATTTCCACATAATTATTAGTTTTTCACTCTCATAAGCATATCCAAATGACATTCTTATAAATGGCTTCTAAGTTTATTCTTCATTTGATTTATTTAAAACCTTACTCAAGGAGGGCTCCTCCAATTTCCATCAACTTTGCCAAGTTCATTCTGAAGAGCAAATATCAACATGTGTAAAATTGTATATAATTCTTTTTTCCTGCACTACTTAAAGTCATCAAACTAATAATTTATGAAGTATCAGGCAGAAAATCATTATTTCATCTAGCCATTTACAAACAGGAAGCAGCTTTCACTTTACACCATTTCCTTATTTTGAATTTGACATGGACCATCAGTTTTTTTTTTTGCAATTTTGTTATTTGAAGAATATTTATTTTGTAAATTGGTGGTTACAGATTACAAAATAAAGACCATGTCAGGTGTGCACCATTTACTGAACATAGTTATTGCCTTCTTTTGTTTCCCTCCGTCTACTTTTCTAGTAAAGTCAAATAGAAAGTTGGGATGGGCCTTTCCAGTGGCTCCCTTTTTCTTTACAATAATCTTTAACTTCCGATCTTTGCTTTGGTTTTGTTTCAATGTTGTGCTTATCTTAACATTTCTATTCCAAAGCTCTTTTAACAGTCCTTTTTCATCAGTACCTTCTTTGCTCCCTTTATTTTCTTTTTTAGGAATGTCCCCTTTAGGGCTACAGGTAGTAGGACTCCTAATCCTATCCCCCGTCCTTTTTTTTGTGGCCTTTTACGACAAGTGGAAATACTTGGTGGCAGTATTCTTTCCCCCCACCACAGGGTAGGTAGGCAAAAAAAGGAAATGAATATTAAGAGAAATGGTATAGGACAGTAACAAGGGGTTGGGGGACAGCATAACGGAGGGATAGTTGTAGTATAAAAGTGTCATCATTTCTCTATGTACAGAGTTTTCCTCTATCAGAGACAAAATGATGTGTGGCTCTGGTCCATAGGGGCACCCCATAGGAGGGTGGAGGGGAGTGGAATATATGGGAAATGAAATGGGTGGGTGATTTCCATGCCTTTTTCTTTTTGGCTACCCCACTGTGTAAGGGGGAAAAAGCCTTTGCTATATGTACATGTATGTACCTTCTTTGCTTATGTTGTCATTCTTGAGCATCAGGTCTCTTAAGGAAATCTAATGATTTTATCTTTTCCAAATAGATTTTGATACAAAAAAAAAAAAAAAAAGTATCCAGTATTCAGTTTTCAGGCGATCAGAACGATTTGAAGAGGTGAAATTCACAACAGGCACTTGACTTATTTGACTGAAGAAGTACTGGTGATGAATTACTGCCGAATGCAGTACAACCACAAAACTGCATGCGAAATTAAGAAACTGTACATCAATATTTCAAAGGTCATTGACTGATTCTAAAAATCGCATCTTTCTTTTGCTATGAATATATCATTATGAAGTTATAAACTTGAGGGAACATTATTCAATGTTGAGAGCACATTGGAATGGGTTCCTTCCATTGTGAGCCACCATGTGATGATTAACATAAGAATGAAAACCACTAGAGACCATAAGGGGCAGTTCCATGTCCATTACCTGTCATCTCCATCCATAAAGTTGTCTAACCATTTCTTAAAACAAATGACAGTTTCAGCACTCACTAAATGGTTACTAAGTCTATTCCATTTATTGAACACCCTATTACTAAACCAATTCTTGCCTATTTCCTCCTTAAATCCAAATTTGTCCAATTCAAATCCATTACTTTGAGACCTGACCAGTTGTCTTAATATGATGACCTTGTTAAAGCCCTTGATCCACTTGAACACCTCTATAAGATCACAACACACTGTGCATCTTTCTAGTGTGAAAGTTAAGGTGCCTAATCCTCTTCTCATAAGGTAAATTTCTGAGCCTATGTATCATTTTGGTCAATCTCCTCTGTACTGATTCTATTGAATTGAATCTATACGACAAAGACCAATACAGTGCCACATAGTCAAGGATGGGTCAAACACTACATAGAATTTGCTAATTAACCTGCACTTCTACCTGTAACTGTCCTAGGAATGAAACCTAATGTTCTGTTAGCTCTGTTTCTGGCACTAATGCACTGTTTCCTGTATTTAAGGTCAGGACTCACTAGAACTCCCAAGTCTCTCTCACAATTAGTTTTCTCTAAAAAAACAAAAACAAAAAGTGTTATCTAAGCTATGTCTACCTTCATGGTTGTATGATCCTATATTTAACACATTGCACTTTGAGATATCGAAGTCCATTTGCCATTTCACCGATCATATGAACAATTTGTTAAGATCTTGCTGCGGAATTTCAGCATTTTCTCCTGACCTAATTAGGCATCCTATTAATCCCATTGTCCAAGTCGTGTATATTCATGATGAACAACAAGGGATCCAAAACCAAGCCCTGGGGAACTCCACTAGTAAAACTCCTCCTTTTGGATTTTATGCCATTTATGGTGACAGACCTCTTTCGTGAAAAAGGAGAATTGTACAGGTGACACTGGAAAGACTACTCTCCTGTGTGGGTCATCACATGATGTTTGAGCTGATTCTTTTGTGAGAAAGCTGCATCACACTGGTTGCAAAGGAATGGTTTCTTTATAGAGTGGATCCTCACATGCTTTTCGAGAGTACTCTTTTGTGAGAAAGCAGAATTGCACAGGTCACACAGGAAAGGCTTGTCTCCTGTGTGAGTCCTCATATGCTGTGTGAGAGAACCCTTTTGTGAAAAAGCATTATCACACAGGACACACTGGAAAGGCTTCTCTCCGGTGTGGATCATCATGTGATCTTTAAAGTGACATCTTTGTGTGAAAGCTTTATCACAAAGGCCACATTGGAATGGCTTTTCACCTGTGTGTTTCATCATGTGATGTTTGAGTTGATGCCTTTGTGAGAAAGCTGCATCACACAAGTCACACAGGAACGGCTTCTCTCCTGTGTGGGTCCTCATATGCTTTGTGAGAGAACACTTTTGTGAGAAAGCTTTATCGCAAAGGCCACACTGGAAAGGCTTCTCACCTGTGTGGGTTCTCACATGGTTTGTGAAATAACGCTTTTGTGAAAAAGCAGAATCACATAGGTCACACTGGAAAGGCTTCTCTCCTGTATGGGTCCTTATATGCTTTATGAGAGTATCCTTTTTTGAGAAAGCAGAATCGCACAGGTCACAATAGAAAGACTTTCTCCTGTTTGGATCACCACATGATCTTTGAAGTGACTTTTGTGCCATCTGAGACCCTTTTGTGAGAAACCAGAATCTCACGGGTTACACTGGAAAGGCTTCTGTCAAGTGTGGGTCATGACACAATGTATATGATGACTTGTGATGTAGTTGTGCCACAGCTGTCACACAAGATCCTTTTCATCATGTGATGTGTGGAATTTACAAATGTCTCTTCTAAAGAAATGATGATAGCCCTCATCCTGGAAAAAAAAAATAATGATGAGATTTACATCTAACTCTTTGAAAGTGTGTAATACACTGTTATATGATTGTGGAGGTTTTGTACACAAAACATTTCATATATCCCTTTGTACCTAAACAGAACCTTGTACATGCCATCACCAAACATAAAATAGGTAGAAACACTAACAGATATTGTGCTATAATATATTTGTATTCTACTTTTTCATTAGAAATGTACTGAAAATCATCCAAAAGTTACTGATGCATATTCACCCCACCTCAACCAGAATGACTCAAAATTTGCTCCAGCTTTTTCATCACATCATGAAATTTGGAAATGGAGAATGGCATGGCTGGCCACAGGAGTCACATTTCAAGAGAACTCCATAACTTTCCATGTTTGGGCTCAAAAGACCTATATCTAAATATAACATACTCTAGGAAGTTTTATTCAGTTTTACTCACTCATCTGACTCAAATAAGTGATACAAGTCACAATGTTTAAGATATACTGGTAAATGGTGTACCTGTGTTATTATTTTAGCATAATGTAATATATAAAATTCATCTAGGAAATTGTAGAGGTATTTTCCATGTTTTTCTTGTCAATTACTAAAATACCTGTGTCTATTAAAAATATACATACATACATACATATATTGAAGCTTGTCCATTTGAAGACAGCATGCTGCGAGGAAGTATACAGTGTGGCTATAAACAGTGTCATCAGTGTGCTTCCAGAAGGAGTTTGTGGTAGCTTATATGTCTTTGACTTGTCAATCTCCTCTGCAGTGCAGATGCCATTGAGAGGAAATAGCAGTTAGCAATTAACAGGATCTCTCAGTGGGGATTTTGATTCTCCAATTCAAAGACTGCAGCCATACTCTTTTCCTATCTCAGTGGTGTTCATCCTGATCCAGACTTAAATCTCTATGAAAGAAAAACCTCTTGTGAGGATGAAAGTCCTTCCTGGGACTAATATTTGACAGCTGCCTGACTTGGGTATGCCACCTTCATTATATTTAGGCTACTTGCATGAAGACACCGTCACTCCATAGAGTTTTGGTTCATACCTCTTGGAGCCCTGACAGACCCTCCTGTTACACTGAACAATTATTCTAAGTTAGAGTGTGGTTGTGAAATTTATTGATCTGCTACTGAGAATTGGTTTCATGTGTTGAACTTGGTGTGCCTGGCAACTGCTGTGTTCTGCTCATTCCCAATACCTAGCTTTTTAGAGGATGCAGGTGTCCTTCTATTGAACATCAGTCCTTATTGTTAAGATGCTGGTATTGAGTCCATCATCTTCCTGAATCAGTTTCTTTTATATCAATTTCATATGATTCACATTCAGTTATATGTATCTCACCTAAGTTTCCCTAAACCTTTCAGCTTCAGGGTTACATCTGTTATGGTGACATTAAATGTACCTTTTATTGCTGTATATATTTATTAATTCTCTAAAGATGGTTGCTGGCAATTCCCCAATGTTTCAATCTGTAGCACTAATATTCCTACTAAAAACATGATACCAGATCATGAGTAGTATACATTATTCTTAGAACAGTATTCCACACATTCTGATTTCATCTCAGTATTTACAGACGGCTCAAAGTTTGAGTATTTACAGACAGCTCAAAGTTTGATGCTGGGGTGAGATATGGTGTCATATTCCCTTCATTCTGTCAAGGCAGTAGTCTCCCCAGTGTTACTTCTGTTTTTACAGCAGAGCTATCTGCCATTATCCTAGCTTTAAGAATTATCTTTACTCTTCCCGTTTCAACATTTACAATATTTAGTTACTTGTAGTGTTCTCTCTGCTATGGAATGTTTTAAACCTTCTTCCCCTCATTTCCTTCTTTTATTAGTTCTTGAGTGGTTCTACATTCTACAGTGTACAGGTTACTATGTTGGGCTTTGGTGGGTGTCAGCACATGTGGGAATCTCAGGGAATGAGAAGGCCAACAGGCTGGCTGACAAGGAATCAACTCAGATTGCCCCTTCAAACCTCATTTCCTTTTATGAGATGTATTACACTATATGGGTTGCATTTCTTAACAGTTAGCAGAACAGGTGGGAGGCTTTGATAACTACCACTAAGATGGTAGAGATCACCCCCTCTTGCTTTCAGTCCATATACATATGAACCTGTGCAAGGGTGCCACTCAGAGACTACAATGACCCGTCTCTGGATGGGCCACACACATCTCACACAGTTACCTCATGTCCTGGGAAACAACCATTCTGCATTGACTGGTTAGTCCCCTTATCAGAACACTTTCTAGTAAAATGTCCCAGTCTGGTGGACCTGTGAGAGCAATATATCTTCCACTGCCACAGTAAGAATGAAATATTTGACATCTCAAAGATACAGTCAAACCTCGGTTTTCGAACATAATCCGTTCGAGAAGGCTGTTCGAAAAGCGATTTGTTCGAAACCCGAAACAATTTTTCCCATTATAATCAATGTAAATAATTTTAATCCGTTCCAAGTCTAAAAAACAACTTTTTCTAATTTTTTTTTTTACTATTTTACACCATAAACTGCACTGTATACTGTTTACCATAAATAAGTGTATCCCACTTTTCTTAAACTTTTCAAACCACCCTCTGCTTGCTTTAAAATCAAACCCTTCCGGAATAATGCTAGGATCTTTTTTTTATCAAATCTTCATACAATTGTCTTGCTTTGGCACAAATTGCATCTTCACTAACTGTTTCTCATTTACGAAAATCAGCAAAAGTTTCTCCACTTCCTCCAATACCTGTGGCCTTTGTTTGCTAAAAACACTTGATCCTTTAGCCACATCACTTGCTTTAACCTGGTCTTTATTTTTTAGGATGGTGCTTATCATCGATTTCGCCATCCCAAACTCCTTAGCCAACGCAGACACACGAACGCCAGATTCATATTTCGCTATTAATTCTTTTTTAAATTCAATAGTTTTGCACACTATTTTCCTCTTTTCTTCACCACTTGAACTTGCTTTCTTTGGACCCATGATTAGGGGCTAATACACGATGCAAAGATGAAAAAATGTCAGATTTACGTAAATAAGAACGAACACGTCTGCTCGGAATGAACTTTGATCGCAAATGCGCTACGGAGGAAGCGTCCTTAGCATTCGAGTTCTCTCGGCTCGCGAGTGAGCCGCGTTCGGGTACGCTCGGCTTCTTTCGGTTTGTTCGAGAGCCGAAATTTGGTCGAGTTCTGAGACGTAAAATTATCGAACTTTTTGGTCGAAAACCGATTTGGTCGAGAACAGAAGCGTTCGATAACCGAGGTTTGACTGTACTTGGGAAATAGACCCTTTCCCTGTAACATGAAGTACTTGTGTTCGAATAGAATGCTGAATTTTTAAAGAAATTATAACTCCACTTTTGAATATTTCTATTATGATTATCTTACTAACTCACCCCATTTCCTATTTGAATGCTCACATGTTAGATACTTTTGAACTATTTTTATCAAAATTTAATTTGTAATGTAAATGTTTTGGCCTACCACCTTTCTGCCATCAAAATTTTGCAGTGGCACAATATGATCATGATGTTGCAATGCCAAAAACAACAAATCAATTCAATCAAATCTTCTGATCTATTTGTAATGGCACTCCTAACTGGAACCTGAGGTCATTCTATTAAAAATTTTCATACAAGGGTAAACAGTAGGGCATGCAGGTGCTTTTTCTCTTCTCAAATTCTTTCATAATTAAAATTCCATTCCCCAGGATGTAGTGGAGACACCAACTCTGACTTCTTTTTAGTCTCAATAACTCTAAGCACTGCAAGATCAACTTTTCAGAATCTAATACTTGTGTGATAAATACTGCATTTATCTCAACTCAGATCCTAGGGCTATGTGCCATGAAGAAACATCAATGCTTAGGGAACATCAAGAGCAAGGGACATAAGTGCAAGCCTTAACCTGTTCCATATGATGACACCAATGTAGGTGCCATGAGCTGTGAGTGGGTAGACAAGGACACCAGTGTTGGCATTTTGATTATATTCATTTTGTAGTTGTTGCTGAAAGACCCCCATATTCTGTGAACTGGCTTGTGATTGTGTTTTCTGTAGTTATCAATATATTCAGAGTGAAAGAGAACAAATAATAAAGCTCCTGCGAGTATTGTGATGCATCACCTAATCATTGTATATCAGGCATCTGATGCTCTGCACAAGAATTTGACTCAAATTGAAAATGTTAATACATACATACATACATATACCAAGGCTTTTTCCCCCTTTCAAGGGAGGTAGCCAAAAAGGGAAAGGCATAAAAACACTCGCACCCATTTCATCCCTGAATACACTCCACACCCCTCCCACCTTCCCTCTCATCTGAGCACCTCCTGGATGATGGGTCATCCCTGCACCTTGCCCACCGCCCTGGGTCAGAAGCAGTGTCGCAAGACACAGCACATCCACAGCAAGGCTGCTTCATTTAATCGGCGACCCCCCCTCTCCGTCCCGCCTTGCATATAAGGAGAGGACGGAGAGAAATCCCTTCGGGCTGCGTCAAAATTTGCTCACACATACTACCTCACCCCCCACCCCTCCACCCATTCCTCCTCATGCAATCACAACATCATCCATATACAACCCTTCTCCACTCACCTCTGTCTTCCGTCCTCTCCCTTCCTTCCTCAACAGACATTCCCCTCTTCCCCAAAGCCCCCTTCACCCCATCCATCCACCTCATCCTAGGACGTTCCCTCATGTTCACTCCCTCCACATCTGCCTTCCATACCTCTTTTACTAGTCTTTCTTCACTCATTCTTTCCATGTGTCCAAACCATCCTAATATTCTTTCATCAACCCTATCTCCCAGCTCCTTTTTCACCCCTGTCATAAGGAAAGTCATTTTGAACCATGACATTAAGAATGAGAGTTAGGTTAGCTGCTGTTGTACAATTTTCCATCACAGCCCCTGTAATAAATACACCAGCCTTTTAAAAATCGCTACTGATATTACTGTTAATTTGTAGTACTTATTTATAGGGATCAAAATACTTAGTATGATAAGAACTATCCAATAATATAGATAAGAACTGCATCTGCAAGACAGACCAGCAATATCATAGTTACAGGATTTTCCTTAATAGAAATATGCCAGTACAAAAATTTGCAGGCACCTGCAGAAAACAGATTTTTATGTTTCCTCTGCTCCCAGCATTGGCAACACATTTGCAAGAGTTTTTAGGTATGGTGCAGCTGTACTATTCTCCACCATAGCCCTAGCCAGAAAAGCACTAAATATTCAAAAATAGCTATTGATGTTACTATTAATTTGTGGTACATATCTATGGGGGTTTAAAATATTCAGAATGATAGGAGCTATCCAATGATATAGATAAGAATTGTACCCATAAGCACTTGAATTGGACAACATTGTACTGTTTCAGTACTTGGTGGACTAACCTGCTTTGGGCTTACGAGGGCAGGATTGGATGTGGGCAATCAACCTATGGAGTGTTTGCTGCATGTGTGTGTGCCTTTTTCATGTTTTCATTGTAAAATCCTCCCTTCCACACACTTGAATCCATCACTAACATTTCCAAGACCCGACATATGCAGTCTATCCCCACAACGTGAATCACCATGACATATTCAATAGTAGCAGTATTTGATGGATGGCATATTGAAAAATTGAATAAAGTTGGATCACATCAAGATAGCTGATAAATGTGGATATTTTTCACAAGAAAATTATAGTGTAGTGAGCCCTACAGATTCGTCTGTCCACAAGGGATTTTCTGCACAATACTATGTGACATTATAGCAATGTTTATGTCTATTTTTTGTGTTATTTCAATTGTGCACACATATCCAATATAGCGTTAGAATATTAAATATTAATTTTGTAAATTATGATACATAAATGTAATACGTGATTTTCTTGGCAGAAATAAATAAAAAAAAAACCTTGCTACAAGCAAATATCTTAACAAAGGCGCTAGGATATAGTCTAGATGCCATGTGTGTACAGTCCAGTCACTGTTAGTTAGACGATGGCTTTCACATTGTGGACCGGGTGTTATCCAATTCCAGGTGACGTTAATAAGCGCAGTTAGAAAGACAATAGGGCTTCCTTGGACTTTAGGAGAGAACACGGGTTTCTGCCATCATCTGTTAATTGACCGAGGTTCAATGATAATCAAATGTCAGCATCCGTGATGATGACGATGACCCAGATGATCTTTAGAATTTGAGGTACCAAATTACTAAATATAGATAAGGTTACATAGGTTAGTTGGGTTAGGTTACGTTTGGTTAGGTAAGGTTAGAATAGACTAATTTATCATCCTTTCATTTCTTCGACCTCAGCACCTAAAACAAACATGGCATATCATTCAACCACCGTGACTTTGTTCATTAGTAAATAGATTTTAGCAACTTTTTTGTTATTGCTTTCTGCCAAGAAAATCACATATGTTGATCTATCATAATTTACAAAATTAATAATTAATTTTCTATTGCTATATAGCATATGTGTGCACACCTAAAAATTTACTCTATTTTCTAAAAACTGTACAGATTGCTATTGGAGATGAGACTGGTAAACATTTTTATAATATATCAAAATGTTCACTAATCTCATTTTTTTTTTTTTTTTTTTTAAATCTCTACCAACATTACTAATTATCCACGATACTAATATATGGGGTTCAAAGTATTCAATAATTAGAGTCAATCAATGACAGAGGTAAGAATTGCAGCTGTGAACCCTAACGTGACCTAATCTAATCCCTTGCCTTGGGCTTGGTAAATTAAATATAAAGATGTTAACCCATCTCCACTTTTTTAATAGCTACTGACATTACTATTAGTTTTTGGTACTTATATCTGGGGTTCAAAATACTCAGAATAAGATCTAGCCGATGATGTAAGCAATTGCAACTGTGTGACTAGCAAACATCTTCATAAATATCCACACGTTTACCACTGCTCAGAAAGCTAAATACACTGCCAAACGGGAATTGAAGTGTAGCAAATGCCAAATGCGACCACACTACGTATGTACTAATCTACCTTACCACTATATGATAGCACTCGAATTAAAGAAGTCACACTTGTTTGGTGTGTACAATGCACGACCACGAAAACAAACTACTGTATACAAATTACTGAAATAGTGCAACACAAGGCCTGGCGGGTTTTGATATATGTAAATAAACATGACGTCACATATGGGCGTGAAGATTTTCAATTCTCTCTCTCTCTCTCATATAAATTATTGGAGAGTATATACATATATATATATACTTATACATATATATATATACTTACACATATATATATATATATACATATACATAATATACATATATATATATACTTATATGTATATGTTGAGATATTCTGACAGGTTGACGTAAGCGGAGTAGGAAACACAGGAGTCTTAATCTTGAGTTTATTCCTGACTAGTTTCGCAGGTATGCTTTTTCAAAGGAACAGGTTTACAAACGGGCTATGGGCATTATGTACATGGGGTGGACCTCACCACCTCCCCGTGTTACCATAGTTGGTGACGAGTGTGAACATTACATTGTGGCTAACACTAATAACGAAGAAATTATTAATAGTAATTGAAACAATAATAATGATAACAATGATGATAAAAATGAAATTTTAAATACTTAAATAATAATAGTAACAATAATAATAACAATAATAATAATAACAATAAAAATAAAAGTAATAATAATAATAATAATGATAATAATAATAAAATAAAATAAAACCATATGATAACACTAATAACAAAGAAATTATTAATATAATTATAACAATTATGAAATTTTACAATTAAATATGATGATAACACTAATAACGAAGAAATTATTAATAGTAATTGAAACAATAATAATGATAACAATGATGATAAAAATGAAATTTTAAATACTTAAATAATAATAGTAACAATAATAATAACAATAATAATAATAACAATAAAAATAAAAGTAATAATAATAATAATAATAATAATGATAATAATAAAATAAAATAAAACCATATGATAATAATAATAACAAAGAAATTATCAATAGTAATTATAACAATAAAAATGATGATAATAAAAACGATTTTTTTTAAATATTTAAATAATAATAGTAACAATAATAATAATAATAATAATGAATAATAATAATAATAATAATAATAATAACAAAGATAATGAAAGTAATAATAATAATAATAATGATAATAATAAAAACAATGATAATAAAAATAATGATAAAAATAGTAATAATAACAATTATAATAATGATAATAACAATGATAATTAATAATAATAATAATAATAATAATAATAATAATAATAATAATAATAATAATAATAATAATAATAATAATAATAGTGTTGAAAATAAATAGTAACGAATAATATTAAAAGAATAAATCATGATAAAAAGTTGGGGATAATATTAAATGGTGAAGGAACAATGTTGGGGGATATGTGAATTGGTAGCATGTGAAGTGGAGCAAGGTAGCATGGTGCAAGAAGGAACGTCAGAGTAAAAGGAAGAAAGTTGGAGATGGTGGGCCGAAGTGGGAAAAAGGTATCTACTTAGGGTTGGGGGGTCTGGGAAACCATTCTTGGAGGGCAAGTGTCGCGGTAGATCTTGTCCATTTCTTTGTTATTAGTATTATCATATTTTTATTATTATCATTATTATTATTATTATTATTATTATTATTATTATTATTTTATTTTATTATTATTATTATCATTATTATTATTATTACTTTTATTCTTATTGTTATTACTATTATTATTGCTATCATTGTTACTATTATATTTAAATTTTCATTTATCATCATTGTTATCATTATTATTGTTACAATTACTATTAATAATTTCTTTGTTATTAGTGTTATCATCATATTTAATTGTAAAATTTCATAATTGTTACGTTAGCCACAATGTAATGTTCACACTCGTCACCAACTATGGTAACACGGGGAGGTGGTGAGGTCCACCCCATGTACATAATGCCCATAGCCCGTTTGTAAACCTGTTCCTTTGAAAAAGCATACTAGCAGATCTAGAGGGAGACCGAAGAAAAGATGGAAAGATGGAGTTGAAGAAATCCTAGAGGCAAATGGATTAGGAAAAATAGAGGATTTGAGGGAGGAAGGAATCTTTGAGATAGCCCAGCAGATATGTGAAATATTCTGGTAGTTTTGTGCCTTTGATGATACGAGCATGAAATTTGGTACACAGTTATAGCATACCCTTAGGAAACATTTTGGATATAGGGACGTTCCAGATCATCCCTAAGGTCAAAATGGTGGCCATTTTACAAAATGGCTGCCACGAATAACTAAATTCTACAAGGTCAGCATAGTCATAAGTGCTTGGTGCAAAACACAATGTAGTGAGTATAATATGATTATTATCAACTAGTATCCACATGTTTAAGACTTTTAACTCTTCTGTTTTCAGGTGATAACTCCACTGATGTGTGCCCATAGACTGATCCCCTACTTGGTGGTGGTTCTTCCCAATTGTACAGTGATTGGTGTTAGTTCAAGACAGTGGCCAAGCATTTTAACCCATTAAACTCCGATGACAAGATGTCTTGTCATTTGGTCAAATAAAACAAAAAATTATAAAACACCAAAATGTTTGATCCAACACCAGAAAAATATGACGTCAGTCCTCCTCGCTTCGCTCGCTTCGCTGCGAGCGAAGCGAGGAGGACTGACGTCATATTTTTCTGATGTTGGATCAAACATTTTGGTGTTTTATAATTTTTTGTTTTATTTGACCAAATGACAAGACATCTTGCCATCGGAGTTTAATGGGTTAAACTATTAGACCCCCAGCAGGCAGCGAGGGCCAAGTAAAACTGCTGCATCAATTAACCAGACAGACTGGAACCTACGTGTGCTGTGTCACATGGACACCGCTGAGCCTCTTCATTGTCCAGCTGACTCCAGGCGAAGCACAGGAGGGTCTGGGTACCAGAGTCTTGCAGACAACCTCCTCAGGTTCAGTGAGATGGACAGCGTGCCAAAATCTCTCGACATGTCCCGCTTGGACGATAGTGAGGGTATTGAGTCCACCTTCCAGCACCAGAGGGCTAAGTGGCATGATTCTTGCAGACTACAATACAACAGAACTCAATTGACTCGGGCAGAAAAGAGGAAAACAACCAGTGGGGATACCGAAGGCGTGGCACGAAAGAAGTATACCCGTCAGAGTATGGACCGCACAGAGACACTGCTCGAAACGTGTTTCTTTTGTGACAAGCCAGCAGGTAACGAGTCTCTGGATTAAAAGAGTTGATAGATGAGTTTAGAGTGAAGATGAAAATGGTCCGAGTGTCATCAGCAGAAAACAAAGCGAATGTGTTAACCAGAGTAAAGGCCATTTTACATGGCACTGCTTCTGACGCTATCTTCTTTATTCGCTACAGAAACGATAGGCATGGGCGGTAATGTTTAATTTCATGCCAGGGTCAAACAGACGCTGCGAATTAGTTATTTCAGTCGCTAACGAATTAAAACGCTTATCCAAAGCGAATAAAAACAACGCCGTGGCAACGATACTTAAGGAAAGGTTGGCTTAGAGTTCCGGAAGAACGGGAAGAAGACGATGTGTGTGCAGTAGGGTCCTAAGGCTGCGTTTCCACCGAGCAAGTCTAGGCTGATCCTCCTCAGCCGTCGTAAGTTCGTTTAAGATTCCAAGGCGCCGTTTCACAGTGACCTTTGCTTCCCCCATCGTGCGCACTCTCTTCTCAACAGTCATCAATGAGTTCATCCATCCCACTACCGTGGCTTAGTCGACCCTAATTTCGATCTCACATCCCCCATTTCAGTGGCAAATTGACCCTTATTACAACCGCAATAGGAAAAATATGACGTCTGTCCTCGCTTCACGCGAGGACAGACGTCATATTTTTCTGGTGTTTGATCAAACATTTTGGTGTTTTATGATTTTTTGTTTTATTTGACCAAATGACAAGGAATCTTGTCATCGGAGTTTAATGGGTTAAGACGGCACTTAGGCATGTAAGGGCTCTGGTTGTGGCGTAAATGTTCCAGAGAAGCATAATCTGAGTAGAATCGACATTGCAGAACAAATGCGGATTTCCCTGCAAAGGAAGATGGACAAGGTCTAGTGGTAAATTAACATACAGCTGAGTGATACGAATACTATTTCAGAAATGAAATTGTAGTTATCATTTGTCTGATGCAGTGGCGCATCCAAAGGGGGTGACCCCCCCCCCAAAATGTGTATATATATATATATATATATATATATATATATTCTTTTGTTACCTCATTTAAGGGGTCGAGAAATCTGCCTCGTGTACACCGGTACGTGGCAGAATTCCCACCCACCCCGAAAGCAGTGGATTCGAATCCTGCATGCGACTGTCATAAAAATGATCAGATTAATGTCGCTGTCACTAGCGAATTTCTCTCATGGTTACAATGGCGAAAGCGTGAAAGGGATTTGTTCCGATCCTTACCCCCTGCCACTAGTGGGCTTGGGCCTTGTGTAAAACAGGAACTGGGGTCGCAGATTAGTGATCTTTCCTATCCTCGGGAATCAGATAGATTCCAGGTTACAAGGCTTTTATAGTCTCTGTGGTGGAGTGGGTAAAGGCTCTGTAAAGTTAATCTTACGGATGGCTGAAAGCATGGGCTCGAAACCTACATGCGAATGTCATAAAAATGATCAGATTAATGTCGCTGTCACTAGCGAATTTCATATCAATATCAATCCCACTGTCAAAGTCGTTTGTATACATAGTGAATAAGGGACCCAAAAACCGAGCCCTGGGGAACTCCACTAGAAACACTCCTGGATTTTACACCGTTTATGGTGATCCGCTGTTTCCCGTCGCTGATGTTCTGTACCATTCAAACACCTTTCCTCCTATGCCATACGCTTTGACTCTATGTTGTAGTCTCTGGTGGTCACTGCCAATTTGTGATAAACATACACTGGACGTGGATGGATTAAATCAAATAAATATTAATCTTATATGTATGCCATTTGTTACGCCATATTAATTGTCCTTTGTATAATTCAAAATGTAGGCTAGACATATGCTGGTAATTTGATATCAATCTAGAGTGTGATTCAAGGTTTGCTTGCAAAAGTCAAAAATTTCATTTTCTTTTTATTTATATTATTATTTTGTACAAATTAGTTTCACATGTGCACCTTTGTAATATATGTATTAACCCTCGTTGCACAATCACTGAGTTAATCGCATATATACAGCTAAAAAAAATGCATGTCGTCGATAACAGTAAAGGTTGGCCGATATATGTGGAACCACTTCCCTGTGTAGGATTTCTCATTGACTGGACTGAATCGCCTGGCGACAACTACAAGATATGTATGTCATCTACTGCAGTGAATTATGATACAGATGGACATGTCGCTGGGGACACAGCCCACTGATACCATGTCCGAATACGTTTAAATTGCCGAAAATTCCTTAATTTGTTGAAAATATTGAATATAAAACTTACTAGAATCAAGTATGCAGGACACTCCATAGTAACTTTCTGAATTAAAAGAATAAAAATTAAACATACTGATGTTTCAAAATACCGACATTTATAACACCACATATAATAGGACGATACAGGATATTGCGTAACTAGGAAATAAATATGAAAATGTACGACAGGTCAATTTTCCCACTTCTGAGTGATAGAAAAAATGCGTTTTTTTCACGATATACTTTTAATTGCAATATTTTTCTTTTCACACTTTGATTATTTACTAGTATAAATGCAGCGAACAAAAATATATTGTCAATTGCAATAATATGTTTGAAATAAATGTTTAATTTTTTTTTATTACATTACGTGTTTCATAAAAAAACAATCTGTCGCCGTCGTCGATGACAAGGCCAACTTTTTCTCATGGTGTCATTTTACATTTTATTGCACCAGTTTCATTTATATTTGAATGCCATAAATGTAAACAAAGTATGTTTACAAAATGACTATTCTCACCATATTGTGAAAATAGCTTCGTAGCTAATTTCACCGATCAACTATGATTTACAAAGAATTTGATCTATAATATTAGGTAAATATTATGGTTGATTCGGTTAGCTATGGATATTGTGGAATATAAACCGAGATTTCCCAAATTCATTATTTCTAACTGTCAGTGGTATAGATTACAAATGAGCATCGGCTATGGAATTGACGGAAACGTCTCTTGTCTTTGGCGAATTTCTGCTACATATCGTCATCAGATCGTCAATTTATCTAAAATTAAACAACTAAACCTTATGTTGAACTACTCAGACAGCTGAAAAGAATTGGCTCATCATATCTAGGTAACAAACCTAAGATTAAATGACCTGGCTATCTAGAGTCACTTCATGATTTATATTTTTTAATCACCGTGCAGTGAAAATAGCATGTCGATGTACGTAGTGAGGACGTGAAGTCGGAAATATGCTCTAGCGTAGGAAGATTCAGCATTACACTTACCGTTGCATGGGATCTAGAGAAATAGGTAATACCATCAATAGTTGTTCAGTGTCATTATGAGGTGAATATTAATGCATCTAATAACCCACAATGAATTGCAGATAGAAAGGGTATGCTTGTCTCCCTGGAAAGCCCGAGACTGGAAATTGTAGGAAGGTGAGCCCATAGATTTGGACTAGATTAGAAACAACTATTTCGCCTCATATTCTGTATGATAATGGAGAAGGATCCCAGTACTGTAAAGACAACAGAATTCCATAAACTAAGGATCAAATGAGTTTAATTAGGCAAGCAGTAGCCATGGCCTAGCAAATGCCAGGAATTGTACATTCATACAGCAAGGGCTTTTACCTCCATATAAGGGAGGTAGCCAAAGGCAAAAGGCATTATTCCACTCCCACCCACTCCACTCCCATTCACCACCTCTTCCTCTCTCTTTTCTTGGTTTCTCTTGAATGACGGGTCATCCCTGCATCTCGCCCATTGCCCTGGGTCATAAGCATTGCAGCAAGATATCACATCCACGGCAGGGCTGTTTGGTTTGAACACATGGATAGAAAGAGTTAAGAAAAATTAGTAAAAGTAGTGTGGAAGGCAGAGGTGGGTGGAGTGAACAGGAGGGAGCAGCTGGAAAAGAGATGGGGTGTTGAGAAAAGAGGGGAATGTCTGTTGAGGAAGGAAGGAAGAAGACAGAAGGTAGGGGTGAGTGGAGAATGGTTGTGTATGGGTGATGCTGTGATGCATGGAAGGGAGTGGCTGGGGGATGGGGGGGGGCAGCTAGGGAGTGGTTATGTGATTCACCATAGTCTTGGATCACATGTTGAACTCATGATCAATAGTCTTTACCCTCCCAGAAGAGAGCTCAGAGCTCATATATGACTGATCTATGGGTAATGCTGTGACTTTACATGCACACCCTCCCCCCAACTCTCCACCCACGAGAGTTGGAGCGACGACTTTTAACCCAGCGATACTGAAACTATATCAGGTGGGATTCAAACTCAGACCATTGTAGCGGCAGTTGCGAATAATACCTTAAGGGAAGAAATTGCATATGCTCAATATTAAATACTGAAAGCATTGTATTTAAGCAGCCTTTGTGAAATGGTTACTTGCACCAAAAGGGCTATATGAATGACAGATTACGCTATGAAATATATCCTACCCTAAATTGACAATGTAGCAACAATGTTATGTATCCGTGGATTTCTTATTTTGTTACATAAATCTTGGTAATAATTTAGTATGGTTTGCACCTCAATGAATAAATTATTTCAATATGTCCAGGGTATACATCTGGAATACCAGTAATCACCCCAGTTATAGATGATCATTAGCATGCCATGGTATTGTACAACAAACTCCAATGCACAATCTGATGTTCAAAACAAGTTCATAAATTAGCAACTCAAGTGAAATACACCCTTAAAATTGTGTGGATTAGGCTGAACTTATACCAATCATTCCCAAATTATCATTATGTTTTTATTTTTTTAGTGTACCTGTACACACACATACACCCAAATAAATCCATGGATTTAGATTTGGGTTGATCAACAATATTTCAAAGGATGTCATGGTCATTAACCACATCAGATGTACCATTTTTAGAACAAGGGTTCACTAGAGATTCCATGGGTACTCCCTGTTCTCCTTTTTATCTAGTGGCAGTAGTTATTTTTGCGACGAGTCGTAAGAATAGTCCTCAGGCTATTTTTCCGACGAGTCGTAAAAATAGCCTCAAGCTATTCTTACGACATGGTTGATAGCACCCTCTGTTGTGAACTTTGGAATTCAATTTTTACGACAATAACCTAACATAACCTAACAATCCTCCCAGGAATGTTTCAAAAAATTTTAAATGCACAAATTTATCTTAAAGTTACTAATGACATATGAAGTCTAGTTCTTGTATTTGATTTGGTCGTGTCCCAGTAATAGATTTCGGCTGGTAATTTCTACCTCCATGCTGACAGCAATAATCTATTGAAAAATACTGCAGCTCAGGTTTGAAACTTCTGTTAAGAGCATGTTTAGTAGCTGATTGTATTGTTCTGGAGTTCTTGGTATAAAGATTTACATTATTAGACTTTTCCCAGCTGGAAATCGATTCTTCTAGAGCTGCAAATGAATCGAATTCTGCGCCTGCTGCAAGTACTCTCCAAAACACTTTAGAGAGGGCTAATCTGAATTTTGTAAATATATATTATGTTTTTAAACATGTACTCTATATTACAAATACAATGATTTTGACTATAAATTGAAGTATATGTTCTCACTTGATTTAGTTTCTTTTAAAATATTGGGTAAAAGTCATACTTAATCTTACATATTTAAAAATTTACTCTTAATAGTGTGTAGAATATCTTTCCAATTAGTCTCACTGAAGTGTTTTATTAAATGCTGGAAAAAAAAACTCTGTCACTGTATTACTGTTATCTGCCATGTACCATTACACATGAGGCAGATTTTTCGACCTACGCTATAAGGTAATGAAAGAACAAATTTAGGTTGGGGGGGGAGGGTTAAGCCCCCTCTGGATCCACCACTGTTGTAGCTAAGAGATAAGATTTATAGTTCTGGATCATTCATTGGGGGCACTAGCTAACCTAGGTAAACCATGTTAATCCTTTCATGTCAGATTTAGAAGAACAGCTTCATTAACAAATGAGTTAACTGCTACCTAAGGGGCTTAGAATATGAATATGTATATTTCTGTCTTTTGTAAATTAATTCTTGTAATCTTATTTGAATAGAGATCTATATACTGGAAGGCCTTCTCCTCGTAAGGGGATTAGCTAGCCAAGGCATGCACTCACCCATTCCATACCCATCCAAAACTCATTTATTTACTTTTTATCAAAGCTCATTGTAGATATATTGTAGATATAGGATCATCACTGCCCAGGTTAGAAGCAATGCAGTAAGAGAGTACATCCACAGGAGGGCATGACATTCTGAACTGGTTTATCCCTACAACTTCATTTACATAACAATCCTTTCTCCTTGTGTTATGAAGGTAAGACTGATGAGTGGAAAAGGTGGTAGAGAAACGCGGGTTAGAGCGAGAACACTATATTCCTGACATTTCAACTACAAGTCTTCTTCACTCGGAAGAAGACTTGTAGTCGAAATGTCAGGAATATAGTGTTCTCGCTCTAACCCGCGTTTCTCTACCACCTTTTCCACCCTTTCTCCTTGTCCTTTCATACATAAATAGAAAAAAAGGAGAGAAAACCCTTGGGGCCATATCAAATATTGTCTATTTACAACTTTTCCCCACACACCTGTTTTGCCTTATTCCTTCCCTGCTCACCAGATATTTCCCTTTTACCCAAGCCCCACTTCACCTCATTCATACTTCCATCTCATTCTCAGTCTTCTCCATAAGTTGACTCCATCCACCTCTGCCTTCCTCACTCCTTTTGGTACTCTTTCTTTATTCACTCGAGACATAATTTTGATATAACTTTTGCGTGCATGAAAAAAATGTCTGTACATGAAAAGGTTGCCTTATTTGGAGTCACTTTGCTATGCCTGTAAGAAGATGAATTTTCAAAACTATATTATCTATTTTGATTATTGTCTTGAGTAAATATGTCATTGCTACCACTGAGTAGGTGAATGGATGTTTGTGCCCTGGGCCACCATCCTAGGACATTTGGACAATGGGTCGCCACCCAAGGACATTGGGATCATAGTGGGGCCCTAAGGAGGACATTTAGGCCATGAAATATATAATTGTCTGTGATGTACATGGTAATATGTTTTTTAATATCCACATGCTTATGTTTTGTAGGCTATTGTCATATTTTGCTTATTTCAATGTCATATGTTTTTTTTTTTTAGTGTTTTGTTTATATTCTGAAGCTCACTCATTTTTATATCATATTCAGTGATATATTGTTTTTTAATGTTTTACTCATATTCTATAGTTTCTCATTTTTTATTGTATTTCATAGTTATTTTTGTATGTGCTCTTGCTTATCTGGTCAACAGGTAAGTATACACCCATCCCCCTATCACCAAACATATTAGATATTAAACTGATATGTTACGAAAAATTATTATTCACTACATTCAAAAAAATTATTTTCATATCTTGTTTGACAGCCAAAATGTCCTATATTGTATATCCTTAACATCCTAGGATAGTGACCCATGGCCCAATTTGTTGTACATTCATTGAATAATAGTCTTAAATGTGGGTTAATTGATTAAAGAAAATAGGAATGTTTTACTGTGGGATTAATGATTCTTTACAAAATCAATGCACATTCAGTAGAACATGAACAGTAACTCAGTGAGCAGATTTTTTCTCCAGTTCTCTTGCAGAACTACATCCCCTAGGAAAATTGCCACATCTACTGGTGGAGCCCAAAAGTCAGTAGGTATTGTTGGGCTGTATGGAATGAGTGCCAGATATAGCAGTATGTACTTTGTGTCTTGTTAGTTGGTTGTAATTAGGGAATTTATTGTCTGTCCCCAAACAGTCTGTGTTGCTTTTGTTTTAGTGTGAGGGTGGTGATCTGAACATACATATGCCTAAGGTTTTTTCCTCCTTACAAGGGAGAAGGGAGGCAGCCATAAAACAAAGGCATGAAATCCACTCCCACCTATTCCATCCCCACATACTCAACTCTCATCTACCCCCTCCCTCATTCTTATGCTCCTCCTGGATGACGGGTCATCCCTACAGTTCGACCAGTGCCCTGGGTCAGAAGCAGTGTCACAAGACACAGCATATCCACAGCAAGGCTGCTTCATTAAAACAGTGACCCCCTCTCTCTGTCCCCTCATGCAGGAAAAGAGAAGATTGGGAGAAATCCTTTTGGGCTGCATCCATTTTTTTTTTCTTTTCTTTTTTTTCTCACACATACTCCGTCACCCTACATCCCCCACCCACTCCCTTTCATACATCACAACTTCATCCATACACATAGGGTGTGATATTGATGTGATATTTGAACAAAATGAAAGGTTGGAAATAAGGTACCTGTTGATATATATTGAAGAATTTGTTTTATTGATAGTGGGGTACTAAATCAAGGATCTCAGGAGGACAGGTATATATCTAATACCACATAAAAAAAAAATGTTTTGTCTCCAGATTTGAGAAATAACTCTAATACAATAACTGTCGCTTTGAGTTTCATCGACAGGAAAACAACTGCCCCACAGTGGCTGGTAATGTTCCTTGGGCTTTCCCCTAGATCTCTCTGGGAAGAAAATTTGATTCATATGCTGTATACATACATGTGTAGCTTTTGATGTCACCAGTTGAAAGTAGTAGGAGGGGAGCAGTTGCACATTGTCAGCTTCCCATAGGCAATAATGTGGAAGAAATACAATATGAGCTCTGTATTGCAGTCTAAATGCTTTACAGCATAGGCTATGTGTTACAGTTGAAGGTTACTAGACTGCCAATTTCTTGCTAGAAATCAACCCAGTAGAGAAATCACTTTCAAGGCAAGAATTGCAATATCACACCTGCATTCAGTTTATCAGCTTGCACTAAAGCAGTACAGATATTAACAGACAATATTTGGGCTAAATGCAACCACCACACACAAAGCATATATTACACTGTTCTCCATTTATTCTTTACAGACAGTGATACTAAATCTCTCCACTGACTCATGGGAACTGGTGGCCATGGCTAGTTTTGTGGGAGCCAAGGGCAACATTTTAAATGATTGTACAATGTAATTGCAAAGTGAATTAGAACTCATTTGCATTGTTTCCATTATATCAAAATATAAGAAATAGACTGGAAAAAGTATTCTAATATATATTTTATTTCCAAAGGTCCAGGAGGATACAGTGCAATGTCGGAATCCACCAGGAAAGAAGTATTCATGAGTGGGAGTGACGAGATAAAAACAGAGCAGAAATTGAATAATTTAGAGAGAAGGCTTGTAAAGGAAAAGAGTCCAGACAATGCATATTCCTCTGATGCCTCAAATTTAGAATATATTGAAAAAGGTACCCTGAAATGTAGTTCAAGTAATGATTCATATCCTTCATCATCTTATTTGAATGTACATATTCAGACTCCCACACCCCACAAATGTACTTTTTGTGAATCTTCTTTTTCAGATTCAAATAGTCTAATAAAACATATTCAGATCCACAAAGGTGAAAAGACTCACAAGTGTACTCATTGTGATGCGTCATTTTCGTGGCCTGCTGGTCTTAAAAGGCATATTCTCGTTCATACACTTGAAAAACCGCATAAATGTACTATTTGTGATGCGTCATTTTCTCAGTCTTCCAGTCTGAAAGGGCATATGAGAATTCATACAGGGGAAAAGCCTTTTAACTGTTCTCTGTGTGAAGCGACATTTTCTAAATCTTGTAATCTGAAAAGCCACATTTGGACGCACATCAAAGAGAAACCTCTGAAATGTAGTCTCTGTGGGGCCTCGTTTTCTCGGGCGAGGAGTCTGGATATTCACATTCGGAAACATACGGGCGAGAAGCCTTACAAATGCACGCAGTGTAAAGCGTCATTTTCGGGTTCGAGTAACCTTCAAAGGCATCTTCGGATTCATGCAAACGAAAAGCTTCGTAAATGTACGTGCGAGTCTTCGGTCACGGAATGCGATAAAGATGAAGTTCACGATCAGACTTGTAAAAGTGAAAAACCCGACGAGTGTCCCGAGGGTTCGTTGACGCAATCTGATAATCGGAAGGAACAAGAAGAAGAGAAACCGTACAAATGTAACATGTGTAGCCTTTCATTCTCTAAGCTTCGTAATCTGGATCGCCACGTTCGAAATCACACAAGTGAAAAGACTCACAAATGTAGTCTTTGTGTGGCTTCGTTTACGAGGCCCGGGGACCTCAAAAGGCATATTCGGACTCACACAGGCGAAAAGCCTTACAATTGCACTCTCTGCGACGCTTCCTTTTCCCAGTCTGGCAACTTAAAAAAACACATCAAGACTCACAAAAAATCACGCAAAAGACCCAAGAACCGCCACCATTGTCATCATCATGGAGTTAATCAGAAGAGCAACACTGAAATTAATTTTGTAGATTGTGGTCCTGATACCAAACCTGGCTCAGCAAGATATGTTACACCTTGTATTGAATTATCTCCTCAAATCAATGTTAAAGAAGAAGCTCTAGAAGATTTGGTGAGCACAAAGGGAGGCTCACTTGAATTAGGAAGTTCCCAGGTAAAGGAGGTGATGGAGGTTAAAGTGGAAGGGGAGAGCCTTGACCAAATGTCTGTGTAGTAGTAGAAAACAAATGGCACATTGTGAGAGCCATAGTCGATGAGATTAGTGTTGATGAAGATTATCATTCATATATAATAAACATAGTGTCATGTGTTGAGTTATAACGGATTAAATAGCACTGTCCCCAAGACTCAAACACTAAGCTGCAAGATTCCTAGCTAAAACTTGCACAGCCTTGTATCATGTATTGGGAGTGTGCTTGATAGTTACTGATGAACATAGTTAATTATGTGCAGCTTTAGGTGTCACTTATTGTGAGACCCGTGCTCTTTACAATAAGTTAGTATTATAATTATATTTAGCCAGTTATTATAGTGTGCCTCATCAGTGTGCTTGATAGCAGTTTTTCAGTATTTCAGATGGATGCAAGTAGGGAAAGCTTCATGTTAGAAGTTGTAGCATTATATCAGTTTAAACAGGTACATGGAAATGTTTGCAACTATACTTCAGGTTTTGAAACTTTCCAAATAAGTATTGAGTGTGAAAAACATACATTAGTGATTATGTATGAGTTAACTGTTTGATAAAATGTAATTATAGATTAAAACAAAACCTTGAATTGTCATAAGTAAAATTAATAAATCTATTCCTGCCAGACAGTATAATTCTCAGTGTCCTTTTAGATTGTGTCATCACTGACACAGCTTGTTGAATGTCATTATTGTCAATGATTCTTAGAGAAGTAAAAAGGGTAAGTGTTTTATGACTAATGAAAACAAAGATAATTTTTTATACAATACATGATCAAGAAATGTCAGTATGAAAATTACAGATTTTACATTACTACGTGCACTATGCAATTGCTAAATCCTTTTCATAACAAAGGGGACAATAAAATGAGTGTGAGCAATCAAAATGAGAGGTTAGTCAATCCCTGCCTTGGGAAAATGTCATGTCCCTTTCAACTCAATCTAATCTTCATACTGTATATTGCAAAGTGTGATTCCAGTAAAGATTGCCTTGCCGGTAATCAAAGTTGATGAAACCATAATTTTTGCACAGCATACCCCACTCATTTCCTTTCTTATATTTAGGGATATCTGAAAGATTCATACTTGTGAGCTCAGGTGTTATCTTTTCTAGTCTTTTTACATGCATATACCAAAGGATTTTCCCCCCCTTATAAGGGGGGTAGCCAAAAAACAAAGGCATAAGACCACACCTCCCATCCATTCCATCCCCATCATACTCCACTCCCCTCCACCCTCTTCCTTCCCTCTTATCTTGGCACCTCCTGGATGACAGGTCATCCCTGCATATCACCCACTGCCCTAGGTCAGAAGCAGTGTCACAAGACACAGCACATCCACAACAAGGCTGCTTCATTAAATAGGTGAACCCCCCTCTCCATCCCCCTCATGCAGAAAAGGAGAAGACGGGGAGAAATCCCTTCGGGCTGCGTCAAATTATTTCTCATACATACTCCCTCATCCCACATCCCTCACCCATTCCACCTCATGCATCACATCATCAATATACAACCATTCTCTATTCACTCCTGTCCTCTCCCTTCCTTTCTCAACAGACATTCCCCTCTTACCCAAAGCTCCTTTTACCCCATCCATCAATCTCATTCTAGGTCGACCCCTCATGTTCACACTTTCCGCATCTGCTTTCCACACCTATTTTACTAATATTTCTTCACTCATTCTCTCCATGTGTCTAAAATATCCCAATACTCTTTCATCACCCTTATCTACCATCTCCTTTTCGACCCCAGGTCTCCTCACCTCCATGTTTCTCACTATATCCAACCTTGTAAACCCTACTATACTTCTCAGACACCTCATCTCAAACACACTCAAAATCCTTTCTTCCTCTCTTATGTTCCATGTTTCTGCCCCATACAGTGTTCTCAGCACAATCACTCCTTCTTACAATCTCTTAGCATCAATTCCCAAATGTGTATTTCTCATTACATTTTTTAATCCACCAAGGCATTTACTTGCTTCTCTCAATCTACCTTCTACCTCTGCCTCTACTCCTCCCTTTCCTGCCACATTTGCACCCAAGTATCTAAAAATATCCACTTCCTCCAGTCTCTCTCCCTTAATACTCACTTCCAGTCTGCTGCTACTTTCACCCCTTGTACATCTCATCACCTAACATTTACCTACATTTATCTTCAACTTCCTTCTTTCACACACCTTCCCAAACTCTGTCACTAACTTCCTCAATCCCCCCTCTGCTACAAGCACAGTGTCATCCACAAACAACAGATGGCTTATCTCCCACTTTTCTCCATTTTCTTTAACCATCTCCAATCCCCTACCCACTACCCTCGCATTTACCTCTCACACCGCCCCATCCATGTATAAATTCAACAGCCAGGGTGACATAACACATCCCTGATGAAGTCCCACCTTTACCTCGAACCACTCTCTCCATTTCTAATCCTGACACATGCTCTACTACTCTCGTAAAAACTCTTGACAGCTCCTAAAACCTTTCCTCTTATCCCATATATCCGCAAGCCTCCCACAGTGCCTTCCTATCTACCCTGTCATAAGCTTTTTCCAGATCCATAAAAGCCCCAAAAACATCATTACCTTTTCCTATAGCTTTCTCACATATCTGTCTCACAAAAATCTGATCTATGCAACCTCTACCTGTCCTAAATACATACTGTTCCTCACCAATTACTCACTACTTTCCTCTCCTAATCCTCTCAATCAAGATCCTCCCATAAGCCTTCCCAACTACACTTACCAAGCTAATCCCTCTGAAACTACTACACTCACACTTGTCCCCTTTCCCCTTGTAGAGTGGAACTATACAGGCACTCCTCCAGTCCCCTGGCTCTCTACCCTCTCTTAATCAAACATTAGATAACTTCACCAACCAGTCCACCATCACTGTAACTCCTTTTTTAAGACATTCTGCATGACATCCATCCAGCCCAGGTGCCTTACCTGCTTCCATCATCTTAACAACTGCCTTTACTTCATCTTTCCTTATTTCTCCTCCATTTTCCTCACTCATCACTATCATTTTCTTAGTGCTTCCCATCTACAACTACCTTTCCCTCCCTATCCTTCACATTTAGCAACTCCCTAAAATACTCTGCCCATCTTCCTCTTACTGCCTTCTCTTTCATTATCATTTCTCCATCTGCACCTTTTACCTTTTCTTCTCTACTTGATTTGCCTCCTTTTCCTCTCTTAATTTCTTCCCAAAACATCTTTTTATTACTTTCAAAATTTTCTGTCACACTCTTACTCCATTTCACATCTGCTCTCCATTTTGCCTCCTTTATCTTGTGCTTTACTTCTCTTCTCTTTTCTTTCTAGTCTTTCTAGTTCTTGATTACCTTGAATTTACTACTATTCCATTATTTAGCAGCCAATTTGACCATATTTATTCCAGTGTATATGCTGCCCACACAAACCAGTACCTTTCCACCCCGTTATTCCATTTTCTTTAGTAATACTAATTTTTTGGGGGGAGGATACCTTCAGAAAATCCTGCCCAGTAATTTTCATTCAGAACTGAGGCATATTAAACCTGGTGCCTTTCAAAACTTAACACAACTTTGGGCAGATATCATCCCTTCATATTGAACAAAACATTTCTTCTGTAACATTGAACAATTTAGATATCCTTAGTAAGGAATCTGAACCAGATATCCATAGCTCACTATGATTGAAAAGGGTTAAAAAAAATGAACAATTATTGCTTTCACAAATAATTTGATGCAATACAGCAGTTACCTTCACATGGGACATTTCTCATCCATTTGGGACTGTGTATATGAAATAGAGTGACTCATTTCATAAAATATTCCTGATCAGGATTGAACACAAGACAACATACTTCTCTCTACTCAGAAAATCTGCGACTATCCATCTCTATTTTTAGTCTTATTCTTATATTAGTAGCAAAGAGTTTTACAGTTTTAGGAACTTAGATAGATAAATAAATCTTTGACCCAGGTCTTGCATGAGACTTGCATCTCCTAAGAAGCTAGCCATTGCCACCAGCCAATCTGTGGCTCTAGATCTTGCTGGTAGGAGACCCACAGGTAGGTAAATTGCAATGGCCAACAGTCTGGTCTACAAATCTTTTAAGGAAGAGATACTCTGTTGCATGGGTAAGGCTAGAATATGGCAACATAGAATATATCTCAAGTTTTCTTTGTGGTGATTGCATCTGGGGTGATTTGATTCTGTGGCCAGATCTATCTTGTGTTGGTAAAGTTTCAAATCTGAGTGATGGCCTGAATGCAGCCTCACCAATGTGGTTCTTGTTTGTCAGGGGAGGAATTTTTTAATTGGGCTGATGTCAAGGGGAGCTTGATAGGGCATGGAGTCTGTTAGCACGTCTTGTAGTGCATGTTTTATGATCAACCTAATTAGTGAATTTATTCAATTTTCCTTTATCTTTGCCCCCAAGCTTTATTAAATATCACCCCTCACCACCACCATTTCAATACATAGTTTTATAATGGAGAGTTAAATTTCCCCCACCTGCAGTGTTTAGATTTTCCTGTTAGTTTCATCCTCCCACTAATATATACATACATACATACATACATACATATACCTTTACAAGGGAGGTAGCCAAAAAAGGAAAAGGCATAAAATCATTCCCACCCATTCCATCCCTGAATACACTCCACACCCCTCCACCCTCCCTCTCAATTTAGCACCTCCTAGATGATGGGTTATCCCTGCACCTTGTCCACTGCCCTGGGTCAGAAGCAGTGTCGTAAGACACAGCAAGGCCACTTCATTAAATCAGCGACCCCCCTCTCCATATATATATACTGTATATATATATTTCTTATTCTTCTTCCTGCAGAAAGCTCATACACTCCAGAGGTGTGATATTTCACAGGTGTTGCAGAAGAAGGGTGGCTGAATCGGTGCCACCCAGTTCCTTACTAAATACATATACCAGCAGCTTCCCCCCCCTTACAAGGGAGGTAGCCAAAAACAAAGGCATAAAATCCACTCCCACCTAGTCCATCCCCACACACTCCACTCCCATTCACCCCCCACCCTTGGCTCCTCCTGGATGACAGGTCATCCTTGAATCTCGCCCACCTGTATATGTGTGTGTGTGTATATATAAATATATGTATATATATATATATATATATATATATATAATATATGTATAACTATATATGTATATATATATATATATATATATGTAGGTATACCTCACCCTACGTCATTAATTGGTTCTACAGGTCGCGATTTGTGTCAAAACACACTATAAACCATTGCGGGCGGAGCTGGTGGGAGCCACTTCAAACACACACACACACACACACAGCTACAGAAGAGATCTGAAAAAGAACATCTTTCCTCACAGAGTAATAGACAGTTGGAACAAGTTAGATGAAAAAGTGGTGTGTGCAAAAACAATACATGAATTTAAAAATAGTTTAGATAAAATGAGATATGAAGACGGGACCTCACGAGCATAGCTCCCCTGCCCGTAAAATACAACTAGGTAAATACACACCGTGAATCACGTGTCGGAAGAGAAGTATCATACAAAGGCACTGATATATTTTTCTTACTTTACTAAGGCACTTTACATTACACAGCAATGGCGCAGAATAGTTATCAATGGCACAGAATACAGGGCACAAGCAGACTCGACCGGCGCGCTCGCCCGAATATGCTCGCACAAACACACTCTCCCAAACTCAGCTTTCACTCTCTCATACCAGAACACGTATCAGTTGCCACAGCACCCGCAAGACCGCAGATACACATACATTTGTAATAGCATTCTAAAAAAAAAAAAAAAAATGATGCATGGTAATGTTGCTTGCCGGGGATGGTGTAGGATATTACATCATAGAAGTTGATGGCTGAGGATCGTCAGGAGACAAGTCATGTTGTATAGGGACCCGTATCAGGAACTTATCAAGAGTGCCTTGAATTCGTTTGATCATCCTCTCTTCAAGGATAAGGTTACAAGGAGCAAAAATTTTGTGACAAGCCCTCATAACCTTTGAAAAGCAATGAGCATTTGGAACAAGCCCCCATAACCTTTGAAAAGCAATGAGCATTTGGAACAAGCCCCCATAACCTTTGAAAAGCAATGAGCATTTGGAACAAGCCCCCATAACCTTTGAAAAGCAATGAGCATTTGGATCCATCCCTTCAATTGAAGCGACACTTATCCATGTTGTGTGCAAATGCCTCTTGCATTTTCTTGGTGGTAAAGTGACGAGACTCTGGGTCTGGTTCTTGTTCTCTATTTTGTTGGTCATGAAGTTCCATCAATTCTTCTATCGTCAGGGAATCCTGGCAGACACGTGGCGGCAGTTGATACGACAGTCGAGCTGTGACAGATACCTGTGGTAGGCGAGAGTGTGGGGAGTCAAACAGGCAGTCGGCAGACGACCTGGCAGGCAGAGACGGCAGTCGAGCTGGTGGGAAGGTGAGCTGACAGACGGCAGACCTGGTAGGTGAACTGGCAGGCAGTCTGGCAGACAGCGGCGGCAGGCGATCTGGAAGACCAATGGCGGCAGTCAATCTGGCAAATACCTGTCGGCAAAAACCTGTGGTAGACGAGGGTATAGGCAGTCAACAGACGACCTGGCTGTCAGCAGACAACCTGGCAGGCGGCGACGGCAGCGGCAGACAGCGGTGGCAGAGCTGGAGGTCGGGGGCCCCAAACGTTGGGCAGCCAAATGTTAGGCAGGTGGTCTTGCCATGTTAGGCAGCCAAGTGTTAGGCCGGTAGTCGGCCCCACGTTAGGCAGCCAAATGTTAGGCTGGTTGAAGGCAAACTCTGATGGAGAGTTGGTTTCATTTAAGAATGAAAGTTAGGCGCCAAATGGGAGGGGGTGACGACTATGTTTCGAGTCGTGCCTCCAGGCGATCTGCTTGCGATGAAGCAAAGGGAGGGGGGGGGGAGAAGCAGGAGCAGCAAGCCAGGCTCGCGAATGATGTCCTGAGGCGTTCTGAATCGTCGGCGTTGGTTCATCCCTTATATACACGGGTAGACCATGACCCGTGCTCCTAACTGGCGTGAGGTCACGTGTGATACGTGGGGAGTTCGGAGGCAAAACGTTCTAACACCGGTGACTCACGAAGACAGGGATTACGTTCCTCAATGAATCCAATGTTCCCGTGTCACGTGGCTAGCATTGCACGTGTGTTTTCTCAGGGATGCTTTGTGCCACCCACGGGCGTCAAGGAAACTTTGGGTCGCGTCACAACTGGGTAGATGCCAGCGTGTCCCATGGGACCGCTTGTAAGGTCGTGGGACGCCGAGAAGAGGTAAAGACGGGAGTGAGGACAAGAGGTAAGGACCGGGGGTGAGGGCCACTTCTAACAATATATGTATATATGTATATACATATATACAGATTATATATATATATATATATATATATATATATGTGTGTGTGTGTGTGTGTGTGTGTGTGTGTGTGTGTTAGTGTGTGTGTGATATATTAATATATATATATATATATATATATATATATATATCTATATATATATATATATATATATAATCTTTAGCGACCTATAAAGTCAGTTCAGTTCCGACCAACTAATAAAGGACAAGAACTCAGTCAACCCTCTTTCCTTCTCATGGTAACGTCGCCACGGGATGAGGAGCAAGGAATCAAGTAAATGTATTAAAGGAATGAAGTGTCACAAGAAATCGATATCTGTGGATGAACGCAGAGAGAAGACTATGAAGGGTGGTGATTGTGCTAAAGTCACCATAGGGCATGGCTCACCAAACTTTCATTTATTTATCTATTTATTCATTTTAAACAGCGGGCCAGATAACTGAATGACGAGCGCGGACTAAATAACCATTTTGTTCAGTACAATACAATGAATATACAAAAAGGCAACCAATATATCCATATACCAATACACAAAAATAAAGACTACAAACATATCTATTTATCAAAAAGATTGAGAAAAAAAATGCACAAACAGGATGAACTGAGCTCGCGGGCCATAGTTTGGTGCCCCTTGCTACAGGGCAAAAACTAGAAAGCTAAGGGAGGCAGAAAGAGGGAGCCTAAATATGTATGAGATGGCGTATTTAAGATGTATGGTAGGGTTTACGGGGATGGATAGAATAAGAAATGAGATGGTGAGGTAAAGAGACGAGGTGGAAAGATAGCTGGCAGATAGGGTTGGTCAAAGAATACTAAGATTAGATGTATGGAGATGGGAGAAAGACTAATAAAAAGGGTATGGAAGGCAGAGGTGGATGGAGTGAATTTAAGAGGAAGACCGATAATGAAATAAACGAATAATGTGAAGTAGGCTTTAGGTAAAAGGGGAATGTCTGTTGAGCAATGGAAGGAGAGAACAAGAGATAGATGTGAGCGGCATAGGCAGGTTGTTCTTTACCTGCCTAATGGGCAATTCACTGGACGTTAATCACAAAATAAAACTCCCTAAGCGTTCTCGAACACCCAGGAAACATCTAGGTCTTTCCAGAGTACGTCCAAGCGTGGGTGCCTGATTCTCTATAATCTAGGACAACGTGGTGGACTCGTGATTGATGACTATTACCCTCCTAAACGAGAGCTCAGAGCTTGTATTTCTCATTTTATGGGTACATCACACACCAACCCCCTTGCTCAAATAGATTACAGGAAACTTGCAATACTGTGATGTTTGTAAATCATAAATGAGAACCGAACTTGAGTATGCTGGATGTCGGGCATTATTTCACTAGTAAGCCGTGGCTAATGCCTGCTGCAGTGGTCAGTACCCATTAATGTCGTATTCCACTGAGCTGAGTCAACTATCATGACATTCTTTCCACTATACACACGATTTCACTGTTGGTAATATGGATCGGTGGAGACGGCAGGTGCAACACACTCGGTTTGGCATAAATTAGTAGTAAACAAATATACAGATTGTTGGCTGGCGTGCTGCAACTTTCTCCCATTATAGTTCGTAATGAAAACAAGTGGCCTGGATTGAGAAGATCTAGACGGGTTCACTCTTTGGAAGGGAAGTCTTCGTAAAAGCATTGTAAAAAAAAGTATACAGACAGTGGTTGATGTTGTGACCCAGTTGTGTTGAAGATGTACAATATAAATATTCACCCCTTATGGAAGCAGGATTCTCCATACAGATAAGAAAATATATACAAGTTTTGAGGTAAGAGAATTGCTGACATTGGATTGTGCAATTGTAACCTCTCCTTGCTAAAAATATTTCTTTTGTATTGTCCCTCATTTCTGACATTTTACTTTATATTACCCTGCAAGTAATTCATTTCATATGGATAGTGACAGTGAATTTGTGGAAATGAACAGTATCCCCCAGAATATACAGGTAGGGAAAATGGGGGAAATTTCTACATTTCCATATGCATGGAGATAGATAATTTTATTTAGCATATGGAGTCATGCTGTAAATCCAACAATTCTGCTGTTTGTTAACACCACAAACAACTGCTTCCAGAGCCAGCATCCCCCATCCCCTCATGCCAACCAACCCTGGTTGAAAATGTTAAGATATGGATGAAAGAACCCACTTCAGTTCCATTGATGCAAAAGGTAACACAGAGACATGGGAAGAGATAAGTGAACAAAATCAAATGAGGTGAGCAATGATGTTAATTTTATAGATTGTAAAGTTAATGCAGCAATTTTTTTTTGGGGGGGGGGGATTCTTAATCACACCGGCATTTTTTATTTTGGTCTTCAGAGATCTGCTTCCTCTTAGGATTTTTTTTTTCCAAAAAGAAATTGGCAGCAATAAATAATAATTATATTATTTAATGTTTAGATAAACAAGATACATCAGGAATAGTTGTCACATATGTCAACTTTTGTTGAACACCTGTATAACCTAACCTACATGAGGATACACTTTAGTGTATAGAAGTCTTTAACATGCATTCATTCACACTCCTTATCTCCAGATCATGGAGTCAACTAGGGTTTGTCAAATCAAAAGAACAATGTAAAAAAATTAAAGGATAGTTATGTCTAAAAGTAGTTATTGACAGCAAATTTTAGTTCTTGTGTGGCAAGGAAAAGGAAGAGGGAACTTGCATTGATCAGGTTAATCAGTAAAATTGGGAAGGTGGTTGGAAATTCAATGGTAGAGGTAGGTAAAGATATAAAAATTTTAAATGAGGGAAATTTTATGTAAATAAATAGTTGGAAAAGGATAGAATGTTAGTATAAGAGAAAGTATCCATATTTGGTTGTGCTTGTGGGCATGATATTGTTTGTATGGTGTGTGTGTGTGCACTTGTTTTTATTTATCTAATTATAGTATACGGGAAAGGAGCAGGACTCTCTGGGGACTGTCTCTAACTCTCCAATGTATGTGTGTGTGTGTGTAAATTAGTATGTCTTTGACAGGGCCCTCACATTGGGGGAGGACAGGGGGGCATATGCCCTGGGTCGGCACATTTAGGGGGGTGGCAATTCTAGTCTGGACATGCCGCCCACAAGCCTGACAAAATAATAATAAGAAAAATGTCAATGGAGGCCTGAATATTTTACCGTAATATACGAATTTTGCATTAGGATCAACAGAATATTATATACTTTTCCCTTATCCTTTCTGCAATAGGGACATTAAATACAATTTTTAAAATCCGTTTAATAATTTTGCAAGCCAATAACTATAATAATAGGCAGTAAGGAATGGTGGAGATGGGAAGTGGTGATGGGGGGGAGGAGGGGGGGGCATCACTGAGAACTTTGCCCCAGGGCAGCACAAGAGACCAATCGGGAAGAGTTTGAACTAAAAGAACAAAATGATAGGAAAAGAAATGAGAAACATAGAAAAGGAAGATTAATGTACAGCAAAACAGACTATGTAAAACTTAGGAACTTTTTTCAAAACACTAACTGGGAAAAAAAAATCAAATAAAGAAACAAAGATGGAAGAGAAATGGAACAAAGAAAAAACAAAAAAGGGTTTACATAAAGTGTTGGTATAACAAAAAGTGTAGTGAGGCTAAAGATAGAAGAGACAAAGCCCGGAAAATATGGTAATAAGACAAAAAAAATGACCAAATGACATACATACATCAAACTGAGAAATGAATATTGTTCCGGATTGCATGGACATTAACTCACCTTTTCTATTGCACATGGGCATGACCATTTATGCCACGAGTGATGAACATAAGATCACACATACAATTGTCCGGGTCAGGGAAAGGCAGGAGTGTCACTTTCTTCACTTTATTCTAACTAACGAATATGAGGATTTTACACGTGTGTTCAACACTAGTACTAGGCTTACTCTGCTGCTATGCGAGGTATGGCGGGCGAAGCCGGGACCCCCCCTTGGGGTCCCCCCACGCATACCCTCGCTATACCCCTTGCTATGCTTTCTCTCTCCGACATCATGCATCACTCACACGATCATACCAACCATCCAGGCACACTATGCTACATTCATTCATGGTCTTTTGCCACAATATGTAGATATACACAGGGAGGAAAAAAAAAACTACAAAAAAGATATAATAGATAAATGCAAAGATCAACCTAAACTATTTTACAGATATGTAAATGATAAACTAAAAGACAAACATGAAATAGTCAAACTGTGCAAAGGAAATAAGAATATATAGATGATGTAGAAATGGCTGAAGTTATGATCAGCTATTTTAGGTCTGTATTTACAATTAAAAGCTCACAAATTTGGGAGGAAGGACAGCGAGGAAGATCCCCCAAAATAAAATAAATAATTGACGTCAGAAAGTCACATGGGCTGGATGGAATTGGATATTGAAAGAGTGTATAGATGAACTAATGGACAAAATACACAAAATAATTGACTTATCACTCAAAGAAGGAAATTACCACAAGATTGGAAAAATACAAATATTGTACCAATATACAAAGTAGGAGACAAAATCCAACAAACTATAGACTGGTATCCCTTACAAGCACAGTAGCAAAAATATGCGAAAAAGTTATTAGGAATAAATAGATTAAACACTTGGAAGAGAAAATATACTAAATCCAAAACAATTTGGTTTTAGATGTGGAAGATCATGCACTACAAACTTAATATGCTTTTACTCATGATTAATAGAAATAGTACAAGGAAGAAACAGATAGGCAGCTTGTGCTTTCTTGGACTTACAAAAGGCTTGTGACAGTACCACACAAAAAGCTACTAAGAAAAATTGAAATAATAGGTGGAATACAAGGAAAGTTATTGGAATAGATGAAAGATTTCTTGAACATAAGGAAAATGAGGGTGGTACTTAGAGACAAGAACTCAAATTGGGAAGATATGATAAGTGGAGTCCCTCAAGGCTGTACTGGCGCTAATAATGTTTGCTATTTATATAAATGACATGGATGAAGGTGTGGAATGTTAAATGAACTTCTTTGCAGATGATGCGTAACTACTAAAGAGAGTAAGTACAGAGGAAGACTGCAACTCTTCTCAAGAAGACCCAGACAAAGTCTGGAAATGGATTCAGAAGTGTGAAGTGAACTTCATCATTAAGAAATGTAGCATAATGGAATTTGGAAAAAGAAAAAATAGAATATCGGGTAAATATAAAATTGGTACAAAGGAATTTAAAAAAGTCAATTTGGAAAGGGACCTAGGAGTAACTATCTAATGACATGACACCAGACAAACATGTCAACAAATTAGTCAGAGAAACTTTTAACTTATTAAGATCAATGAAAGTAGCCTTTGAGTACATGGATGAAGAAATGGTAAAGAAAATAGTTACACTGATAAGACCAAAATTGGAATATGCTGCAACACTATGGTCATCTTGTTCTAGAAAAAAAACATAAACTAGAAAGAATTTAAAGAGCAACAACAAATATGGCACCAACACTCTAATTGAACATACAAACAAAGATTGGATAAACTAAATCTACCAACCCTGGATCAAAGAAGAGAAAGAGGTGATTTGCTAACCAGGGCAGTGGAAAAGATGCAGGGATGAGCCATCATCCAGGAGATACCAAGAAAAGAGGGAGGGAAGAGGGTAGAGGGGAGTGGAGTATGTAGGGTGGAATGGGTGGGAGTAGTTTCTATGCCTTTGTCTTGTGGCTACCTCCCATGTAAGGGGGAAAAAAGCCTTTGGTATGATATAAATACAACTAGGTAAATACACACACAAAATGGGTAAAAGAAAATACCAGATATAGAAATAATGAAGAACCATTGAGACTAGATTTATTACACACGTCATAACCTGAAATAGTAGATAAAATTGAATACAAGACACCAATTGGGAAGAGTGACCACATATTACTTGAGTTAGAACTGAAGGAGGAAATATAGAGAGATATGAGAAATATAGAAAAGGAAGATGTATAGTAAAACAGATTTTGAGAAACTTATGAAATTTGTTCAAAAAGTGAGTTGAAAAAAACTCTACAATGAAGAAACACAAGTGGAATTAAAATGGGTGATTCTGATGGAAATCTGTAATGAAGGAGTTGATAAATATGTACCAAAACAAAAACAGGAGAAGGGGTATAGTAAGTGTTGGTTTAACAGGTGCAGCAAAACAAAAGATAGAAGAGATGAAGCTTAGAAAAGATGGAAGAAATACAAAAAAACCAGAAAGTGGCAAATATGTATCAGTCAAAGGAATGAATATCTAAATATACACAGGGAAGGAAAAAGAAACTGAAAAAGACATGACAGAAAAATGTAAGGATCAGCCAAAACTATTCTATATATATGTGAATGGTAAACTAAAACACAAACAGAAATGGCTGAAGTCAAGAGCAAACATTTCAAGTCAGTTCTCATACATACATACATACATATACCAAGGCTTTTTCCCCCTTACAAGGGAGTTAGCCAAAAAGGAAAAGGCATAAAATCATTTCCACCCATTCCATCCCTGAATACACTCCACACCCCTCCACCCTCCCTCTTATCTTAGCACCTCCTGGAGGACGGGTCATCCCTGCACCTTGTCCACTGCCCTGGGTCAGAAGCAGTGTCACAAGACACAGCACATCCACAGCAAGGCCGCTTCATTAAATTGGCGACACCCCCTCTCCGTACCTCCATTGCATAAAAGGAGAGGACGGGAAGAAATCCCTTCGGGCTGCGTCAAATTTTGCTCACACATACTACCTCACCCCCCATCCCCCCGCCCATTCCACCTCATGCAATCACAACATCATCCATATAAAAAGTCAGTTCTCACCAGAGAAAATGTACAACATTGGGATGAAGGACAAGAAGTGACCCTCCCAACCATTAAAGGTTCTATAGTAACATGAAAAAAAAAATAATAATAATAATAATAGACCCAATGACTAACCTTCATGTCAGGAAATAACATGGCCTGGATGGAATCACAAATTGGATACTAAAAGAAAGTAAAGAAGAACTAATAGACAAGATATATAATAAGCTGCTCACTGAAAGAAGGAAAAATACCAGAAGACTGGAAAAATGCTGATATCATACCAATATATAAAGGAGGAAACAAGAAAGACAACAAATTGCAGACCTGTTTCCCTTATAAGCATGGTAGCCAAAATTTATGAAAAAGTTATCAAAAATACATGGATAAAATGTCTGGAGGAAAACAATATACTAAATCCGAGACAATTTGGATTTAGACAGGGAAGGCCATGTGCCACAAATTTTATCTGTTTCTTCTCAAGACTACTAGATATAATATGAGAAAGAGATGGATGGACTGATTGTGCTTCCCTAGACCTACAAAAGGCTTTTGACAAAGTACAAAAAAAAAAAAAAAAAAAAAGGAAACTGGAAACTGGAAACCATAGGAGGGATACAAGGTAAACTACGTAAATGGATGGATGATTTCTTGCTTGGAAGAAAAATAAGAATAGTGCTCAGTGATAAGAGTTCTACTTGGGAAGAGATGATTAGTGGAGTTCCACAGGGATCAGTATTGGCTCCAATAATGTTAGCTATTTATGTGAATGATATGGATGAGGATGTGGAATGTTTCATGAGCTTCTTTGCAGATGATGCCAAACTGTTAAAGAAAGTGAGTACTGAAACAGATTGTGAGTCGCTGCAGAGAGATCTGAACAGTGTTTGAGGATGGAGTCAGATGTGGGAAGTGGACTTCAACATTAAAGAAATGTAGCATAATGGAATTTGGGAAAAGTAAAAAAAGGGTATCAGGACATTATAAAAATGGTGTAAAGAAAATAAAGAAAGTGGAATCTAGAAAAGACCTGGGAGTAATCATCACAAAGGACATGTTGCCTGATAAACAGATAAAATTGTTGGAGAAACCTACTACTTGTTAACATTAATAAAAGTGGCCTTTACTTACTTAGACAAAGAAATGGTAAAGAACATACTAGTTACACTGATAAGGCCAAAATTGGAGTATGCAGTGACACTATGGTCACCCAGTACCAAAAAGAATATAAGGAAAATTGAGAGAATCCAGAGAGCAACTACAAAGATGGCCCCAACACTTTCAAAACTGTCATATGAAGAGAGATTTTCAAAACTAGAATTACTGACTCTGGAACTTAAAAAAGAAAGGTGACTTGTTGACCATCTATAGAATCACGAGAGGTATGGAAATCCTTGATAGAGAAGACTTACTATATTGGCATAAGAGAAATATAAGGGGACATGGAAGGAAGCTCAAAAAAGTTAGTTACAGAAGAGACTTGAAAAAGAACTGCTTTTGCCCCACAAAGTGGTGGATGCATAGAACAAACTAGACGAAACAATAGTGTGTAAAAACCATACACGAATTTAAGATCTTATAGTCTTGATATTTTCAAGCTGACCCTCCTTCCCGTAGCACTTTACTCTGATAGTAGTTGATGAATTGTGGGGTAGTACTTGGAGAAAAATTGTGGCACATTATTTTACAATCAACTTAGGTTAACCATGTTTGTTGAAAGGATACAATATAGATCTGACTGGTTGTGTACAAGAGTGGCTGGAAGGGCACGGAAAATAACATTGTTGTGTAAATCAGGAACTACCATACAAGAAAGGAGCAGTGTTTGTAGTTTTGTGTGCATATTTATAAATGTATTATAAAAATAAAAGTAATAAAGTGTGAGCATAATATATGTTATTTATCTCCCAAGGTAAAAGAAGATGGACAATAATGTCAACTTCATGCAGTGGCAATGTCAATTCCATGAAGATTACCAGAAGAAATTCAAAGCTGGTTAAATGTGAGAATTCTGCCCCTTGCACCAGAATTCCTTATGAAATAGGAAAAAAAGCTGTGAGTTCTTAAGCGCATTATTAAGTATGTTGACTTTAAAAGAAACATATGATAAATCACTTCAGTGTTAAGACATTTGAATACACTTCATGTGTGTTTCCATTTTGTCAGTTTGGAAATTTGAAAAGGCACATGACAAATCACACCAGTGATAAGCCTTACCAATGTATTTTGAGTGAGGTGTCGTATACATATCCCAACAATATGAATAGTCACATGAGAATCCACGTCAGTGATAAGCCTCATAAATGCACGTTATGTGACTCTTCATTTTCTCTGTCTGGACAATTGATCTGTCACATGAGAACTCACACAGGTGATAAGCCTTACAGGTGCACATTATGTGATTCTTCATTTGCTCAATCTGGACATTTGACTCGTCACATAATAACTCACACAGGTGTTAGGCCCCACAAGTGCTCTTTATGTGAATATTCATCTTCTCATTCTGCAAATTTGAAGAGGCACATCAAAACTCACAGAGATGATAAGCCTTATAAATGTACTGTATGCGAGTCTTCATATGCTTCCTTTTCCCAGATGACAATGCATATGAGAACTCATACAGGTAATAGGCCTTATAAATGTGCTCTGTGCGAGTCTTCATTTTATCAAAAAGGGGATTTGAATCGTCACATGAGAACTCACACGGGTGATAAGCCATATAAATGTTCTCTTTGTGAGACTTCTTTTTGTGTGTCTGGAAGTTTGAGCCGTCATATGAGAGCTCACAAGGGTGAAAAGCCTTTCAAATGTACTTTATGTGAATCTTCATTTACTCGAAGTGGGTATCTGAAGAAGCACATCATGAGAATTCACTCAGAAGATAATTTGATAAGATATACTCGAGAAGAGAAGAGTGAGGTTTCCCGCAGTGTAGTGAAAATAAATGATAGTTCAAATGAAATGTTATTATATGATGTTAAGGAAGAGATTGAAGTGGAGGAGCATGATGTTGACAATGTGCCTAATTAGTATAGTATGATTTGGTTGTATATGATTGATAATACATTGTAAGCACAAGAACCAAATACAGTGAAGTGGATATCTTCACAGTAACATGTCAAATAATGTATAATCTAAAAAACAGATGTATGATTTTCTATTTTGGTTAAAATTAACATGAACTGAATTACAATCTATATACAGCATAGTTGCATATTGAATCAGTACTTTTGACCATTTGTGGAAAAGGTTAGCTCTGTATCTGGTATTATTATTACACATATGTCTATTTGCAGAAATTTTGATTCTTTTGAGATACTGTAACTTGTGTTTTTCTTTATCCTTTTGAAATTAACTAGAGAAGAAAATTGCCTAGATGCTTAGGTGAGGAAAAATGCTAGGAAATCTCATTATGTTACCATGTGTAACATAATCTGGAATGTGGTCAATGTACATTTTAAGGTTTGGTTTTATTCACATATAGTATGTCACTTGTCAAAGTCATATATATATATATATATATACACACACACACACACACATTCACATATACATGAGTTCAAGAATAAACTGGATGTGGAGAGATACGAAAACGGGTCTCAAGCATAGCTCCCATCCCATAAAATACAACTACGTAAACTAGGTAAATACACATGTTAATATAATACCAGATCTATTAATAGTTTTATTTATAGAATATAATTACTGCTTCTAGGACATGTTTAAAGAATTTTATACATGTTTGTGAAATGTTAATTGTATTTGCTAATGGTTTTTAAGTATTGCATTATTAATCAAATAAAGCTGTATGGTCTTGAATGGATGTTTGAGTACCCCATAACTTGAAATATAAAATGTATCTTGTTTTACTTTTCCACTTTGAATTTTTGGATTTGTTCATTTTGTAACTTTGAATTCTCCATAAGATGGGATTACCAATATTGCTGTGAAGTGGTGAATAAATGTGCTTGACTCATTTCTTGCTATATCCTCTTAATATTCTTTTGTCTTATACTGATGGAGCTTCTTTGTTGTGCATGTCCACATTTCCATAGCTCTAAAGGTAGCAATCACTTTATCTCTCTTCCAGTGTGGGCAATTCCAACTTGTCTAGTCTTTTCTCATACAATCTGTCAGCTAGGCTATGGATAATTTGAGCTGCTATCTTTTTTTCAGGACAATACCAATACTGGGCCCAAGATATTTCTCTGTAAATTTCAACTGTATTTATTCAATCTTTATGCACAAGTAGAGCTGATAGCCAACATCTGTTCCCTTCTTTCAACTATCTAGTCAAATTTTAAGCAACAATTATTATTACCCATTCTTCATATCACAATCTATTTTACTATATATAAAAATAAAGAAAAAACACTGACATTGTATGTAGATGTTGCATATCTTATAAACATGCCACTACTTTTGAAATAATGAAAAATATTTCATCAGTTGGTGTATTTAATTGTAGATCCAATACAATACAATGTATCAAGTTACCTCTGAGTCTATGCTTATTTAAGAAAAACAGATTCATATGTTTTAGTCAATTTTCGTATGATTTATTTCTGATAGTTGGAATCAGTTTTGTGGCTCACCATTGTCCTTTTTCCAGTCTGGCAATGTCTTTAATGAGATTCGGTGACCATACGGAAACAGCATATTCCAAATGTGGACAAACTAACAATTTATATAGCTTGATAATGAGTGATGGACTTTTGAAGTAAAAAAATTGCGCAATCAGTCCTAGAATCTTATTTGCTTTCTCAGAGGCTGAAATACACTGCTTGGATGATTTGAGATCGTTACTGATAATTACACAGATCTTTTTCACTATTCACTTTTGTTAACAAATTTCCAAATAGCTTGGAATCATACTGTTATTTTTACCCATGTGCATTACCTTGCATTTACTTGTGTTAAATTTCACTTGCCATTTTTCAGACCATTGCTGTAATTTATCTAAATCTTCTTGAATATCTAATTGGTTTAAGTGATCATTTGCCATTCCACACAGTTTTGTATCATCAGCAAATTTGGAAACAGTAGATTTTAGTCCATGGTCTATATCATTTATATATACTATGAATAGAAGTGGCCCAAGAACGGAACCCAGAGGAACTGCACTTGTAACATTTTTCCATCTAGAAGTTTTTCCATTTAAAACAACTCTGTTTTCGATCATTCAACCAATTACTAGCCCAACTTAATAGGCTACCACGTATTCCGTGTGAAGCTAATTTAGTAAGTAGTCTTTTGTGGGAGATGGTATCAAAGCTTTTGCAAAGTCTAGATATATTAAATCTATATTGTTTCTTTTGTCATAATTCGAGATAACTGTGTTGTAGAATTAGAGTTAGTCATGCAAGAACGTTTCCAACTGAAACCATGCTGGCTATCATTTATTAAACAGTTACTTTCTAAATGATGTTCGATAGCATCTCTGATGATAGTTTCCATTATTTTTCCTATGATTGATATCCATATATAGAATTATGAGAGGGATGATCTACTTAAATGGGACTATAGAAATACAAGGGGACACAAGAAGAAACTTAAGAAGGACAGTTACAGAAGAAATCTGGAAAATAATAGTTTTCCACATAGAGTGATAGATACATGGAATAAATTGAAAGAGAAAACAGTGAGTGCTAAAACTTTACAAGGCTTTAAGAAAGAACTGGATGCGGAAAGATACAACTGTGGGTCCCTATGAACATAGCTCTTCTCCCACAAAAGACAACTAGGTAAAACTAGGTAAATACATGAAACTGAATCATCATATCTACTAATGTCTCCATGAGAATAGTAAGAATGGAGGAGACTGCTTGAGACCATATGGCCTACACTAGGTACTTCCATGCCCCTTACTACCTGTCATCCCTATCCATAAAGTTATTTAATCATGGATGACAGGTAGTTTTGGTTGGGTTATGATACAGGTTTGTGGTGGTCAATCCAAGACGAAGGGAATTCTCTGGCTGCTGGATCTATCAGCATAGCTGTTGTTTAGGAATGGTGGTCTGAGCAGTAGACTACCTAAGACTGAGAGCAGGCAGCTTATGATGGTTTCATGTGAATACAGTACACTAATACATAATTTATTCAGCTATTTAACAGTGTATAATACAGACTGCTCAAGCTGGTCATTGTGGTGCAAAATTATATCAAATAAGATTTCAAAGTTACCATATGCAGCTGAGCACCCAGGGTACAAGCCACATGTGATGTTTGAAAATCCGGAGCAAAAGGGGTTAAAGAAAACCGATGTATCTTCGAAAGTGACAATTCGAAACGGCTTAAGACAAGGCATACCTGAATATATATACATATAGAGAGAGAGGAGCCAAGATAAGAGGGAGGGAGGGGTGTGAATGGGAGTGGAGTATTTGGGGACAGAATGGATGGGAGTGGAGTTTCGTCGTTGTAATACTTGAATAGAATCGCCAGTGACGGCTTTGATTCTCGCAAACCCTCGATTCGGGTCTGGGGACGACTGTCGGAAATATTTGAGTGACATCGCCGTCACTGGCGAGTTTATTCAGGTATCACAACGACGAAACCGTCAAGGATACGTACCAGCTTAACCACGAGCTATGAGTGGGTTTAGTTCTCCGTAGAATTAAGTTAGGACGGCAGTTAGCAGTCGACTTAGTCCTTCGAGAGTTAGATTAACTCCCAAGTTGGAGAATTTTAGGGTCTCGGTAGCTCGGTCGGTAGAGCGTCGGTTTCCTTCTCGCAAGCCCTCGGCTCGAGTCCGGGGACGACTGTCTGAATTATTTGATTGTCATCGCCGCTACTGACGATTTCATTCATATATATATATATATATATATATATATATATGCCAGGTGGAAGGTCATCTCGTATGATATGTAACACTGACGCGATGAAGATGGTGAAGAGAGTTGGCGCTATCACGCAGCCTTGCTTCACTCCGGAGGTGACTTTAAAGGGTTCAAAACTGCCCTCATTAGTCAGGACTCTAGCGCGCATATCGTCGTGGAGGAGTCGAAGAATCCGGATGAACTTATCCGGGCAACCATACTGGGCGAGAATATCCCAAAGAAGCTCTCGCGAGAAACGATCGAAGGCTTTAGATAGGTCGATAAAGGCCAAGTAGAGCGGCTGGTGTTGCTCACGACATTTTTCTTGTAGTTGATATTTCGTACAGAATGGACGGCAAGCTTGTATCTTGTAGCTGAGATCTCGTACAGAATGGACGGCAAGCTTTTTAACCTCGCTCGCCTCAAAAGTGCGTCAAAGACAACTACGCGAAGTTTGCTAGAGTTCCAATATGCTGACGACAATTGTGTGGCAATTCATAGAGAGGATCACCTCCAGCAGATCCTAAATGCTTTCCATCACGCATACACAAAACTTGGACTGAGCATCAACACCAAAAAGACTCACGTACTCTACCAACCTCCCCCCAGTGCTCATGTTGACAATCCGCCATCGATTCAACTAGAAGAAACCCTACTGGAAAATGTGAACCACTTCTGCTACCTTGGGAGCCATCTGTCAGCGAAGGTAGACCTCAGCCAGTGATGAAATCCAAAACCGTCTGAAGTGTGCAGGAACAGCTTTCGGCAAGCTTCGAATAAGAGTCTTTGATGATCGGGACATCAGAAACGAAACAAAACTCAAGGTGTACAGGGCAGTCATTATCCCAGTGCTCCTTTATGCATCCGAAACCTGGACCCCGTATAGTCACCACCTGAAAACGCTCGAGAAATTTCACCAACGCTGTCTTCGGAAAATCCTCAACATCAGTTGGGAAGACAGAAGAACAAACGTCAGCGTACTACAGGAAGCAAAAATGACCAGCATCGAAGCCTATGTCATCAAAGGCCTAAGATGGAGCGGCCACGTGGTTAGAATGACGGACGAAAGTCTTCCCAAACAGATCTTCTACTCCCAACTCACAGACGGCAAGCGTACAAAAGGAGGCAAGAAGAAACGCTACAAAGACTCCCTGAAAACGAACCTCAACAAATGCAACATCGACTTCATTAACTGGGAGGAAACGGCTAAAAATAGACCACTCTAGAAAACCACCATCCATGAGGGAACAGCGACTTTCGAGTCAAAAAGGTCTACAGAGCTGGAGGAGAAGAGACGACGACGGAAGGAGCGCCAACAACAACCACGGCCGACTCTTCCTTCCGGCACAAGATGTCCACATTGCGACCGACCGATCTTTTCGAGCAAAAATCGGTCTCATTAGTCACCTACGGACTCAGCAGTAACTTTGCGCTAAGACTATCATCCTCAACCTTGAGGGATTGCCATCATATATATATATATGTATATATATATATATATATATATATATATATATATATTATATATATATATATATATATATATATATATATATATATATATATATATATACAGTATGGCGATTTATTCAAAATTAGACGTTTTGGGCTGTTGGGCCTTTTTCAGTCTACTGAGGAAGGCCCAAGAAGTTGAAACATCTGGTTCTGAATAAAACTTCATATTCTAGCCTTAACGTTTCATTTTGTCACCTCACCTCTATATTTGTCAGTCTTTACGTACACACACACACACACACACACACACACACTAATAAAACCTAAACTAGAGTATGCTGCAACAATAACATAAGAAAATTAGAAAGAATTTAAAGAACAGCGACATAAATGGCACCTACACTATCAAATTTGGCATACGAACAAAGATTGGAGAAATTACATTTATCAACACTGGAACAGAGAAGAGAAAGACGTGATTTGTTGACCATTTACAGAATTATGAAAGGGATGGAAATTCTTAATAGAGACGACTTATTGAAATGGGATAGAAGAGAAAAAAGAGGACACGAAAAGAAGCCTAAGAAGGACAGTTACAGAAGAGATTTGAAAAAGAATAGCTTCCCACATAGAGTGATTGGTGTCTGGAACAAACTAAACAGAGAAACAGTGAGTGTCAAAACAATACACGATTTTAAGAATAAGCTTGATGCGGAGAGATACGAAAACGGGTCACCACGAGCATAGCTCTCATCCCGTAAAAACAACTAGGTAAACACACACACACACACACACACACACACACACATCTCCCCGCCCACGAGAGTTGGAGTACCGACTCTCAGTGCAGCGATACTGAAATTAATTTAGCCCTGGGCGGGATTCGAACCCGGACCGCCTTAGTAACGGCTGGGAACTCTGACCACTGCGCCACTGAGTCGTGTGTATGTGTGTATGGTCGGACCATCAGCAGAACTAAGATAAGAACACATTGTAATAAAACCAACAATCCTGTACGGATGTGAGACATGGACTCTGACCAAACAAAAGAATAAGAGACTGGAAATCATTGAAAACAATATCCTGAGAAGAATCCTTGGCCCAGTATATGATGAAGAAGAAGGGAGATGGAGACGACGACATAATAGGGAAATTGGAAATCAGACCGGACATCGTCCATACAGGATGAAATACGGGGAAGAAGTGCAAGGTGGGCTGGACACTGCGTACGAATGGAGACAGACAGACTACCAAGGGAGGTGATGGAAGGAAGAGTATAGGGCAGACGACCATTAGGGAGACCCAGGTACATATGGATGGATATGTATACATATGTATATATATGGAAAAGGTGGGTGATGAAGACACGAATTAGAGTCCCATTTTATTTCTGAATAGTTTCGCCTAATAAGGCTTCTTCAGAGAAATAATGTGATAAAGAGGAACAAGGTAAACATGGATAGTAACGGGACACTGTGAGGAGCTTCAGAGAGCTAAATCAGGGTCACGTCTGCTAAGGTGGTGTTTTGTCCTTTCTGGTCATTGCTGGGGTTTCTTGTATCTACTCCGGTGGTGAATTGTCCTACTGGCTGTTCCTATAGCAGCGGTAGTTTTTCTCTATCTAATGTCACCCGTTCCCTGGTTTGTGTTCTTGTTTATAGCGATGTATAGTGCTTCTAGTACTTTTCCGTCTGAATAAATTTTCATCTACAGTAGTATTTCTGCTGCTTTCCATTTTGGTAAATGCCCCATTTCTTTGACATGATTAACTAATGCACTCATCTCGCGATGGTATCTGACATCTGCTCTATGTTCACGGAGTCTTTTCTACAATCCTCCATAATACGAATGCTCAAACCAATACATGGAATCCTGTACACAATACTTCCGTTGTTGCTATGATCTTCAGTCTTTCTCACCAAGTCGCCTATCCTCTTGCTACTAGAAAACGACTGTTCAATTTTTCTTTTTAATTAATTTTTCTGATTAATTGGGCTTTTGTTAGTAAAGACGCTAATAGTCCTTTTTGGGTAACCCAGTTTAGTTAATGTGCCAGTCACATATTGGATCTCCTCTTCGAGTTATTCTGGGCTGCATATTCTACGAGCTCGAAGAAAGACCCCTATTACTACACCCGATTTTGTTTTTCTATCATGTGTACTTAAGAAGTGAACAAAATCATCCTTATCTGTAGGCTTCCTGTGTACTTTAAATTTCACACTCTCATCCATTCTAATGATGACTGTGTCTTGAAATGGTAAAGATCCGTCTGTATTGGTACCTTTGTGCGTTGTTATCATATATTTTCCTAGTGTCTCCATATATAACGAAACTGCCACAGCACTTAATGGAGAACCCATAGGAAGACCTTCGTGTTTTCGAAATTCTCGTAAAATGAAACTGAGCCGAAACTGAAACATAATTCAATCAGTTTTAGATAGTCCCTTTTGCTCAATGGTTAGTCACTTTCATCGATATAATCAAATACTTCTTTCACTGCCTTGATGGCACCGGATATTGGAACGTGCGTAAATAAAGAAATAACGTCTACGCTTATCAAACGCTTATCTTTGAAACCCACTACTTTTAGTCTATCGATTAGGTCCGACGAAATTTTAAGATGAGTTCCACTTATCTTACCTAGAGAAGATGACAAAGGTCTGGCAAGATGTTTGGTCAGTCTGTGCGGGGCACTTCTTATTCATGATGTGATGGATCTGAAGGGAATTCTTGGTTTGTGGATCTTAGGTAAGCCTTGCATCTTGGGAATCTTCGGGTCTTTCTCAAATAGGTATATATATATCTATCTATCTATCTACATATATATATATATATATTTTTTTTCAACATTCTCCTCCCATTTTGATTGAATTTCTCAGTTTCTTCTGCCGCTTGACCTATTCGCTGTTTGTTGTATGTGGCAGTAACTCCTATAGGCTCTTCCATCTTGTTGATGTAATCAGTCTTGTCCAGTGTCACCATTCCGCCTCTTTTGTCTGCAGTAGTCATTATGATGTCATTGTTGCTCTGAAGTTAATGGAGGGCTCGCAAGTATCTTCTGAGAATGGTTAGGTCCTTATCCTTAGCCTTTATTGAGCAGCACAGTAGTACCCCTTGTTTAAATAAGTTTTCAAAATCGTTGTCTCTCCAATTGTAGTTCCTCCCGACGTAATCTATTAATGACTTGTGGTTGATATTGGGAGCAAACTTTAGTCCTAATCCAAGAGCTTCCTCCTGTGTCTGGCTCAAGACGTATGATGATAAGTTGGAGATAAGTTCCCGTCTGCCAATTTCTTCCCAAATATTATGATCACATAAGTGTTGAAGCTTCATTTTCAGTTTCTCTCTTTGTTGTTGTGTCCATTTTAAGTTTTCTGTCAAATATTCAAGCAGCTGGGGAACCAGTGTTTTACTTTTGATTTCTTCAGCTTCGTATTGAAGTGCAGTCCTGAAATCCATCAAGTATGCCCTCGCGGTGTTGGTGAAGAGATTTTGTGGGTGGTGTAGGTGCTTGGATGCCGACTTGGGTAGAACCTGTTCTTCTAAGCAGTCCAGAAGAAACCTATTTTTGTTGTATATGTCAGTTCAATTCCGACCAACTAATAAAGGACAAGAACTCAGCTAACCCTCTTTTCTTCTCATAGTAGCGTCGCCATAGGATAAGTGGGGGTCAATTATAGAGCAAGGAATCAAGTAAATGTATTGAAGGAAGAAGTGTCACAAGAAATCGATATTTGGGGATGAACACAAAGAGAAGACTATGAAAGGGATGATTGTGCTAAAGACACCATAGGGCAGCGCTCAGCAGGCCAGATAACTAAATGATGAGCGCGGGCTACATAACCATTTCAGTACAATACAATGAGTACACAATAAAGGCAACAAATATATTTTTATACCAATACACACAAAGACTACAAATATATCAATTTGCCATAAAATTTGAGAAAAATATGTACACTCCGGTTTAACTGAGCTCGCGGGCCATAGTTTGATGCCCCTTGCTATAGGGCAAAAACTAGAAAGCTAAGGGAGGCAGAAAGAGGGAGCCTAAATATGTATGAGATGACGTGTTTAAGATGTATGGTAGGGTTTACGGGGATGGATAGAATATGAAATGAGATGGTGAGGTAAAGAGACGAGGTGGAAAGATAGGTAGCAGATAGGGTTGGTCAAAGAATACTAAGATTGTTTGGATATAATTATAAACAATGATTGGAGAAAGACTGATAAAAAAGGGTACGGAAGGCAGAGGTTGATGGAATGAATTTAAGAGGAAGACCGAGAATGAAATAAATGAAAAGGGTGAAGTGGGCTTTAGGTAAAAGGGGAATGTCTGTTGAGCAATGAAGGGAGAGAACAAGAGATAGATGTGAGCGGAGAGTGGTTGCGAATAAATGATAAACTGAAGCAGCCCAAAGGTATTTAATTTTGTTTTGGAATTTATTGAGTGTATGAGGTCTCCTTGCAATAAGTCGGTGGTAGTAAACAAGCTTTGGTAGCCGGGTCCTCCTGTAGAGATGCCGTGTTTTCACGTACTGGTTCTGATCCGAGCATTAGGCTGGGAACAAGGATAACTCTCCACCTCCAACAAGCAAAGATAAAAAGGACAACAGATGGGTGTAGGATGGTTGCATGTCTTGCCTGGGTCATCCCCTTCCAAGGGAGAGAGGACTTTTCAGCATGTGCAGGTGCTTGTTTATCTGCCTAAAGTACTAATGGACAATTCACTGTATGCTAATCATTAAAAAAAAGCTTCCTGAGCGTTCTCGAACACACAGGAAACATCTAGGTCTTTCTAGAATACGTCCAAGCGTGGGTGCCTAATTCTCTATAATCTTGGACAACATGGTGAACTTGTGATTGATGACTATCACCCTCCCAAATAGCTCAGAGTATTCGTCATTCCATGGGTACACGAGACAACAACCCCATTGCTCAAATAGATTACTGGCGGCTTGCAAACCTGTGATGCTTGTAAGTCGTACTCGTAAATGGGAACTGAACTTGAGTATGCTGGATGTCAGTTACTTGTTCACCAGTAAGCCGTGGCTAATGCCTGCTACAGTAGTCTGTACTCATTAATGTCGTATTCCACAGGGCTGAGTCAACTATCATGATATTCTGTCTGCAATACGACTGAAACCCCAATTTCACTGTTGACGATATGGATGGGTGAAAACGGCAGGTGCAACGCAGTCGGTTTGGTAATTAGTAGTAAACAAATACACAGATTGTCGGCTTGCGGCCTGCAACTGTCTCCCATTTAATTGCTCGTGATAAAAACAAGGGGCCTGGCTGTACTTGAGGAGATATAAGCGGGCTCACTCTTTGAAAGGCAAGTCTTGGTAAAAGCATTGTCACCCGATTGTGACAAGAAGTATACAGAGGTTGGTGTTGTGACCCAGTTGTGGTGGAGATGTACAATATAAATATTCACCCTTCGAGAAAGCAGGTGTCTCCATATGGATAAAGATTGTCTAGATAATAGATTGAAAAAAAAAAAAACAGTTTTGAGATCAGAGAATTGCTAGCATTGGTTTGTACAATTTCAACCTCCCCTTGCAAATATATATATATATATATATATATATATATATATATATATATATATATATATATATATATATATATATATATATATATATATATATATATATATATATATATATATATATATATATATATATATATATATACATACATATTGTTCCTCATTTGTGCTCTCATTCCTGAAATTTTACTTTATATTACCCTGCAAGTAATTCACTTCATTTCATATGGATAGTGAATTAGGTAGGGAAAATGGATTTTTTTTTTTTTTTTTTTTTTTTTTTTTACATTTCCATATGCATGGAGATGAACATATTTTGTTTACTATATGGAATTTAGCTGTAATTCAAACAATTCTGCTGTTTGTTAACACCATGAACAACTGCTTTCAGAGTCAGCAACCCCACTCCCCATGCCAACCAACCCCGGTTAAAAATGTTAAGATATGGATGAAAGAACCCACTTCAGTTCCATTGATGTGAAAGGTAACACAGAGAAGTGGGAAGTAATAAGCTGAGAGATAAGTGACCATAATGAAATGAGGTGAGCAATGATGTTAATTTTATAGTTTGTAAAGTTAGTACTACTGTTATATGCAGTAATTTTTTGGGGGGTTGTTAATCACACTGGATTTTTTTATTTTGCTCTTTGGAGATATGTTTCCTCTTAGGAATTTCTTCCCAAAAGAAATTGGTAGCAGTAAATAATGATTATATTATCTAATTTTTAATTAAACAAGATACATCATGAACGGATGTCATCTTTGTCAACTTTTGTTGAACACCTATTTAACCTAACCTACATTAGGATATGCTTTAGTGTAGAGAAGTCTTTAACATGCATTCATTGACACTACCTATCTCTAGACCATGGAGTCAAGTAGGGTTTGCCAGATGGAAAGAACGATGGAAGAAATTAAAAGATAGTCATGTCTAAAAACAGTTATTGACAGCAAATTTTAGTTCTTGTGTAGCAAGGCGAAGGAAGAGGGGAATTGCATTGATCAGGTTTAAAAAAAATGGCCCACAAGGTACTCCAGATTCACTGTCGAGGCTTCAGTCAAGCAAGCCCGACCTCTCACCCATTTAAAGTTTGAGAATGGGCGTATTTTTTAACCAGTAAAATTGGGAAGGTGGTTGGAAATTCAATGGTAGAGGTAGGTAAAGATATAAGATTTTTAAGTGAGGGGAATTGTATGTAAATAAATAGTTGGAAAAGAATAGAATGTTAGTATTAGAGAAAGTATCCATATTTGTTTGTGCTTGTGGGCATGATATTGTTTGTATGGTGTGTGTGTTTATTTTTATTTACCTAATTATAGTATACAGGAAAGGAGCAACACTCATTGGGTCACCACACACACAAAAGAACGAAAAAATGTAGAAACTGAACAACTTCACACCAGGCTTAATGACCCCCTTATGGGTCAATAGTCTTAAAAAAAAAAAAAAAAAAAAAAAAAATCTGTGGGTCCTGTCTCCTACTCTCTAATGTATGTGTGAATTAGTATGATCTTTGATCATGTGTTTGACTCATGATTGACACTTATTACCCTCCTGGATGAGAGCTTGGAGCTCATATTTGGCCTAATCTATTGGTGTAACTGTGACTTTGCACACATACACACACACAACATGGACACACACACACACAATTCGGTTAGAGGTGCAATTGATAAAAAAGTGTGTTGTAGTATATGGACTAAAATTCTAAAAGACGTAGAAGATGGAGATCAAGAAATAGTAAAGGAAATAGAAGAGTATAGCATGGGACAATATTCAAAAGAAAGAAATTGACCTCTTAAAGATAGAATTAAGGTCACAAATGGTAGGCGAGAAGACATGTTGGCAAAATCAGGAAAGTTAGCAAAGAGTTAACGCTGTCACAATATATGGATATTAAAAAGGAATGAATGTTGAGGAAAGAGAAAGAGAAAAGACACTAAGAGGTGAAGCTAAAGAAAAAAAAATGTGAATGGAATGGAGATCAAAAGAAAGGAGTTTTATTGGAGAGTCTCAGACATGAGGCTGAGAAAATACAGTAAGACCTCTCATTAACAGACGTTAATTAGCTGTGTTTGCGATGTTTTGGAATGGTTTTTGGGTGGCATAGTGATTGCACGCACTAAACAGCACCAAAAACACAGCAAAAACACCACAAACTCAGCTAATTAACATCCGTTAATGAGAGGTTTCACAGGAAGAAAATTAAAAGGGGCTTTTACTAACATAGGCGGATTGAGCTCAGGATTAAGTGAACTAAATGGTTACCTGTCAGAAGAAAAACCAGACTTAATGGGAATTGTAGAGAGAAAATTAAGGGGTCCACTACCATCAAGTAGTGTTGGACATGGATTATGTAAACATTGGATTAAAAATAGGGATGAGAAACAGGGTGGAGGAGATATGTTTTTGGCCAAGAAAAAATTGAATGTGACCAATGTTACAGATGGGAGGAAGGACAGAGAGAAAGATCTCCCCAGTGAAAGAAATACAGTAACTGACAGAGAAAGAAATAAGGGACTAAATAAAAAACCTTGATATCAGAAAATCACATGGGCTGGATGGAATAGCAAATTGGATATAAGAATGTATAGATGAACTAATGGACAAAATACACATAATTGATTTGGAAGAGAATAATATGCTAAATCTAAAACAATTTGGATTTAGAAGTGGAAGATCATGTGCCACAAACTTGATATGCTTTTACTCAAGACTAATAGAAATAATGCAAGAAAGGGATGAATGGGCAGATTGTGCCTTCTTAGATTTACAAAAAGTTATTGGAAATTGGTGGAAGATTTCTTGATTGGGAGAAATATGAGGGTGGTACTTAGAGACAATAACTCAACCTGGGAAGAGATGATAAGTGGAGTCCTGCATGGTTCTGTATTGGCTCCAATAATGTTTGCCATATATATATAAATGACATGGACGAAGGTGTGGAATGTTATATGAACTTCTTTGCAGATGATGCAAAACTACTAAAGAGAGTAAATATGAAGGAAGATTGTGAATCACTACAAAATGACCTAGACAAAGTCTGGGAATGGAGTCAAAAGTGTGAAGTGAACTTCAATATCAAGAAATGTAGTATAATGGAATTTGGAAAAAGTAGAAATAGAATAGTGGGACAATATAAAATTGGTACAAAGGAAGTTAAAAAAGTTAACTCAGAAAGGGTCCTAGGAGTAATTATCAACAATGACATGGCACCAGACAAACATATCAACAAAATAGTCAAAGAAACCTTCAATTTACTAAGCTCAATGAAAGTGGCCTTTGACTACTTGGATGAAGAAATGGTAAAGAAAATTTTAATTACGTTGGTAAGACCAAGATTGGAGTATGCTGCAACACTATGGACACCCAGTACTAAAAATAATATAAAGAAATTAGAAAGAATTCAAAGAGCAACAACAAAGATGTCACCAACACTCTCCAAATAGACATATAAACAAAGATTGTCCAAACTCAAACTACTAACCCTGGAAGAAAGAAGAGAAAGAGATCTACTAACCATCTACAGAATTATGAAAGAGATGGAAGTCCTTGATAGAGATGATTTGTTAAAGTAGGATAAAAGAAAAACAAGAGGGCATGAAAAGAAACTTCAAAAGGATAGTTGTAGAAGAGATCTAAAAAAGAGTAGCTTCCCACACAGAGTAGTGGATATCTGGAACAAATTGAATGAAGAAACAGTGAGTGCAAAAAATATACAAGAATTTAAGATCAAACTGGATGCTGATCAAAGCTCTTCCTGTAAAATAAAATTAGGTAAATACTTGTCCAAAACTGGAATATGCATCAGTATGTTTGTTTGCAAAGAGGTGTGAGTTTATTTCACCACTGATGTGTGAGACACAGAACATGAATATAGCATATTTATGATAAATATAATGTTGTACAAATGCAAGAATTATGTACCGGGTACACAGATATTATAGCCTTGATATTTCCAAGCTAACCCTCCTTCCCTTGGCTCCTTACTCTGATAGTAGTAGATGAATTGTGGGGTAATACTTGGAGAAAAGGCGTGGCACATTATTTCTCAATCAACTTAGGTTAACCATGGTTGTTGAACGGATGGACAAATTTAGATTTAAGAAGGAAATAGGTAAGAATTGGTTTACTAACAGAGTAGTCGATGAATGGAATAAACTTAATAACCATGTAGTAAGTGCTGAAACTATCAGTTGTTTTAAAAAATGATTAGACAACTTTATGGATGGGGATGACAGGTGGTGATGGATACGGACCTGCCTAGTGTAGGCCTTATGGTCTCTTGCAGTCTCCTTTATTCTTATGTTCTTATGTTATGTTCTTATACAGATTTGATCTGACTGATTATGTACAAGAGTGGCTGGGAGGGCACAGAAAATAACATTGTTGTGTAAATCAGGAACTAACTACCTGTACAAGAAAGAGCAGTGTTTTTAGTTTTGTGCGTATAATTATAAATGTTTTATGAAAATATCAGTATTAAAGTGTGAGTATAATATGTCATTTATCTCCCAAGGTATAAGAAGACGGACAATAATGTTAACTTCATGCTGTGGGAATGTTAATTCCATGAAGATTACTAGAAGAAACCCAAAGCTGATTAAATGTAAGAATTCTGCCCCTTGCCCCAAAATTCCTTATGAAAGAGGAAAAAGCTGTAAGTTCTTACAAGTGCATTTTTGAGTATGTTGAATTTAAAAGAAACATATGATAAATCACATGAGTGTTAAGACATATAGATACACTTTATGTGGGTTTCCATTTTCTCAGTTTGGAAAATTGAAGAGGCACATGACAAATCGCACCAGTGATAAGCCTTACCAATGTATTTTGAGTGAGGTGTTGTATACATATCCCAACAATATGAAGAGTCACATGAGAACCCACATTGGTGATAAGCCTCATAAATGCACGTTGTGTGACTCTTCATTTTCTCAGTCTGGAGAATTGAATCGTCACATGAGAACTCACACAGGTGATAAGCCTTACAGGTGCACGTTATGTGATTCTTCATTTTCTCAGTCTGGAAATTTGAATCGTCACATCATAACTCACACAGGTGTTAAGCCCCACAAGTGCTCTTTATGTGGGTATTCATTTTCTCAGTCTGCAAATTTGAAGAGGCACATCAAAACTCACACCGATGATAAGCCTTACAAATGCACTGTGTGCGAGTCTTCATATACTTCCTTTTGCCAGATGACAATGCACATGAGAACTCATACAGGTAATAGGCCTTATAAATGTGCTCTGTGCGAGTCCTCATTTTATCAAATAGGGGATTTGAATCGTCACATGAGAACTCACACGGGTGATAGGCCTTATAAATGTAGCTTTTGCGAGTCTTCATTTTCTCAGTCTGGACACTTAAAGAAACATGTAAGGACTCACACAGGAGAGAAGCCGTATAAATGCACTCTTTGTGAGTCGTCGTTCTGTCAGTCCGGAAGTCTGAGCCGTCACATGAGAGCTCACATGGGCGAAAAGCCTTTCAAATGTACTTTGTGTCAATCCTCATTTACTCGAAGTGAAAATCTGAAGAAGCACATGAGAATTCACTCAAATGATAATTTGATTAGATATACTCGAGAAGAAGAGGACGGTGAGGTTTCCCACAGTGTAGTGAAAATAAATGAGAGTTCCAATGAATTGCTATTATTTCAGGTTAAGGAAGAGATTGAAGTGGAGGAGCATGATGTTGACAACGTGCCTAATTAGTATAGCACGATTTGGTTGTACATGATTGATACTATATTGTAGGCACAAGAACCAAATACAGTGAAGTGGATGTCTTTACAGTATCGTGTCATATAATGTATAATCTAAAAAAACAGATGTATAATTTTCCAGTTTAATTACGATTAATGTGTACTGTATAACAAACCATATACAACAAATAAATTTCATATTGTTAATCATTACTTTTGACCATTTGTGGAAAAGAAATCTATATCTGGTATTACTATTACACACAAGTCTATTTGCAGAAGTTTTAATTCTTTTGAGATACTGTAACTTGTTTTTTCTTTATCCTTTTGAAATTATCCAGAGAAAAGGAAATTGCCAAGATAGTGTGGTGAGAGAAAATGTTAGGAAATCTCATTATGTTGCCATGTGTAATGTTTAGCCATTAAAAGGCTGCCACATGTTAAACGCCCAACAATACACTGAATAACATTATCTAATATGTGGTCAATGCACACTTTCAGGTTTGGTTTTATTTACAAAGAGGATGTCACTCGTCAAAGTCATATATATGTGTATATATATATATACACACACACACACACACACACACACACAGTACAAAAAAGAATATAAAGAAATTAAAAAGAATCCAAAGAGCAATGACAAAGATGGCCCCAACACTTTCAAAATTGACATATAAACAAAGATTGTCTAAACTGGAACTACCAAACCTGGAACAAAGAAAAGAAAGAGATCCATTGGCCATTTACAGAACTATGAAAGGCATGAAAGTCCTTGATGTAGAAGACTTATTAAAATGGGATAAAAGAAAAACAAGAGGACATGAAAAGAAACTCAAAAAAGGATAGTTATAGAAGAGATCTGAAAAAAATAGTTATCCACATAGAGTGGTGGGTGTCAAAAACAAATTGGATGATACAATAGTGTGTGCAAACACCATACAAGAATTTAAGAACAATCTAGATGCTGAGAGATACAAAAACGGTTCACTACAAGCTTAACTCCCCTTCCCATATAATGCAACTAGGTAGATACACACATACACACCCATATACACATATTGATATGATACCAGATCTATTAATAGATTTATTTATAGAATATAATTACTGGTTTTGGGGCATGTTTAAAGGATTTTATATGTGTTGGTGAAATATTAATTGTATTTGCTAATGGTTTTTAAGTATTGCATTATTAATCAAATAAAGCTGTATGTTCTTGAATGGATGTTTGAATACCCCATAACCTGAAATGCGAAACGTATCTTGTTTTACATATGCGCTTTGGATTTTTGGATTCTTTAATTTTGTAACTTTGAATTCTCCATAAGATGGGATTATCAATATTGCTGGGAATTGCTGAATAAATGTGAATCATTTCTTGCCATGTCCTCCTGATATTGCTTTCTCTTATACTAATGGAGCTTCTTTGTTGTGCATGTCCACATTTTCATAGACCCTAAATGTAGCAATCACTTTATCTCTCTTCCAGTGTGGGGAATTCCAACTTGTCTAGCCTTTTCTCATGCAGTCTGTCAGCTAGGCTAGAGATAATTTGAGTTGCTGTCTTTTTTTGGGACAGTACCAATACTGGACCCAAGATATTTCTCTGTAAATTTCAGCTGTATTTCTTCAATCTTTTTGCACAAGTAGAGCTGATGGCCTACATCTGTTTCCCTCAACTACTTTCTAGTCAAATTTTAAGCAACAATTATTATTACCACTTCTTAATATCAATTTTTTTTTTTGTAACTTCTACATAAGAATAAAGAAAGAATACTGACATTGTATGAAGCTGTTGCATGTATGGTAAACATGCTGCCACTTCTTTTGCAATTATGAAAAATATTTTGTCAGTTGGTGTATTTAATTGTGGATCCAATACAACACATAGATTATACTGTCATTTTGCACATGATTTTACAGTACATGGAATTAAATCATCATACCTACTAATGTTTCCATAAGAATAATAAGAACATAAGAATGGAGGAGACTACTAGAGACCATATGACCTACACTAGGCAGTTCCATGTCCCTTACCACACATCATCCATATCCATAAAGTTATTTAATTGATGACAGTTTTGGTTGGGGACACAAAATGAGTTGTGGTCAATCCAAGACTGGCTGATGTATCTATCAGGTTAGCTGTTGCTTAGGAATGGTGATCTAAGCAGTAGACCACCTAAGGCAGATTCCTCTTGAGGTGACTACTGTATTTCGAGTCTCGTCTCCAGGCAATCAGCTTGCTAGAGAGCAAGGAGGGGGGGGGGTGCAGAAGTGGCGAGCAAGACTCATGTATGATGCTCCAAGGCGTTCTGAATCTTCGCCTTTGGTTTATCCTTTATATACACGGGAGTTCATGACCCGTACTCCTAATTGGCGTGAGGTTACGTGTGCTGCGTGGGGAAGTCGGAGCAAAAACGTTCTGACGCTGGTGATTCACGAAGGCAGAGGTTATGCGTTCCTCAATGAATCTAGTGTTCCCGTGTCACGTGGCTGGCCGAGGTGCAGGCTAGCCATGGCTGGCTGACGCTGGCATTGCACGTGTGTTCCCTCAAAGAGGCTTTGTCCCATCCGTGGGCCTCAAGGAAGCTCTGGGTCGCGTCGCAGGTGAGTAGACGCCAGAATGTCCCGTGGAACCGCTTGTGGGACACCGAGAAGAGGTGAGGACGGGAGTTAGGACAAGAGGTGAGGACTAATACTAACACGCCCCCACGGAAATCGAGGCTGGAAGTGAAATCGTGTGGAGTCTCGGCAAGAAATCGTCAAGGGAATGAGCGCCACCGAAAGAGATTGATTGTTGACCATGGACAGACCATTAATAAATTCGCTCGTTTAGATGCATACCCTCTTCCAAGAATAGACGACCTTGTCACGGAACTGTCTCATTATAAGTACTGTACTATAGTTCACTGGACCTGAAAAGTGCTTATCACCAGATACCTATACGGGAAGAGGACAAGCCATATTCTGCTTTTGAAGCAAATGACAAGCTATATCAGTTCCGCAGAGTGTCATTCGGGGTTACGAACGGCGTTGCTTGCTTCCAAAGAACTATTGACAACATCATCAAGCAACACGATCTGCATGGAACTAATGCTTATGTGGACAATATTGTCGTGGCACCGAAGACCCAACTGGAGCATGACAAGAACTTGGCGGAATTTGAAGAAGCTGCCTGGTCTCACAATCTTGCCTTCAACGAGACTAAGTCTGTCATTTCTACAAAACCAATAGATTTCCTTGGTTACACAATAACCCACGGCTCTCTCAAACCGGATTCAAAACGTTTACGTCCATTGAAGGAATTACCGATCCCCAAAGACCGTACTTCCTTACGCCGTGTTATTGGTACCTTTTCCTATTATTCACAGTGGGTTTCCTGATTCTCTGACAAGATCAGACCTCTTGTTGCCACTGACACTTTTCCTTTGAGTCCAGAGGCCCGGAAAGTCATCGATGATCTCAAAGAGGAGATTGGGGAGTCTGTGTTGCACTCGAATGATGAAACTATTCCTTTGATAGTTAAGACTGGTGCCTCCGATACAGCCATACCTGATACACTGGATCAGGCTGGCCGTCCCGTTGCTTTTTTCCCTCGCACCCTCAAACCTACTCAATGCAAACACTACAGTAGAAAAGGAGGCATGTGCAATTGTGGAATCTGTAAAGAGGTGGTCGCATTACTTGACTGGACGACGTTTTACCATAGTAACGGACCAACAGGCTGTCAGCTTTATGTTCCATACGAATCAATTTGCAAAAATCAAGAATGATAGAATTCATCGATGGAGGATCGAGTTGGGGTGCTACAACTATGACATCATGTACCGTCCTGGTAAATACAACATTCCTGCAGACACTCTCTCACGTGCTCACTGTGGAGCTACTGTCAATAACGAGAAACTATCTGAGCTCCACGCTCGACTTTACCATCCTGGTGCAACAAGACTTGCTCATTTTGTCAGAGTGAGAAATCTTCCTTATTTCGTGGAAGATGTGGGGAGGGTGTGCTGTAATGTTCTAGCCTTTCCAGTGGATAAATCGAAATCACGAGACCTTTTGAAAAAGTCTAATAACTCAAAATGATTACACTGGCAGACCTTCCTTGTCTGCTTTCCACCATAAGACTGACAGACCCTCTCTCTGTCGGTGGGATATATCTGCAAAATTCTGCATCAGCATAATGAATGGTTTACAAGTTTTAATATTACATTTATTGTAGTGATACAAGTTCTGGATACTATTTCATTTTACAATGGTTAGAATGTTTAGTTATTTCTGCTTACTTATATATTATGGTTATTAATCTAGATTACATAATATATTGTGTATGGGTAAAAGGTGTTCTTAGGAATCAGTAGTACTTCACGGTTTGGTTACGTGAAGGAAGAGGTTGGTGGTGGTGTGTGTATGTATGTTCGTATGTATGTTGCTGTGTAGTTTTCCATTGTGTTGTAATATGTGAGATTACGGTTATAGTGTTCTGAATGCCCTCAGCGTGCCCGATTGAAACCTCGGTTCTACAAACCACACCAAACTCCCCTTATCAATGCCACGCAGCCTTTTGAACGTCTTACTTTGGACTTCAAGGGGCCTCTACCTTCTAACTCCAGACACCGCTATATGCTCACGATGGTGGGTGAGTATTCTTGTTTTCCGTTTGCATTTTCCTGCCAGAACATGACTACTGGTACTATAACCCATTATCTAAATCAGATTTTTGCAATGTTTGGTATGCCTTCCTACCTGCCAAGGATCTACGTGAATTCTTGCATAATCTAGGCATCGCCACTAGTCGAGCGACACCTTATAATCCTCGAGAGAATGGGCGCAGTGTGAGAGGTATATTGCTATAATCTGGAAGCGCATAATCCTTGCTCTGGCATCCAAGAATCTTCAAGAATGTCATTGGGAAATAGCGCTACCTGACGCTCGTCATTCAGTTGGATCTCTGCTCGGAGCTTCGGGTGATTTCGGTCCAAGGTGATTTCGGCCCAGGGTTTTTCTGGGCCGAAATCGCCGGTGATATATTATTCTTTTGATAATATATTTTCTTCAAATAATAAATGAATAACAATAGCAGTCCTTCAAATGTTGCTATCATTATTCATTTATCATTGAAAGAGAATATATTATTAAAATAATTAAAAAAGTATATACTTTTATATAATTTCAAGTAAATATTTTTTGCATATATTGTGTGAAAATGAAATGAAATTAATGAAACAAATTATCTAAATTGAAATTATACAACTTTCATGTGTGGGCTAAGGTAAATGGTGTTATTGTTGCACAAAAAGTTGCCTAATTTTGATAACATATTATATCAAGGAGTCTAGGGTTGGGTTGTTCAAAAAACTAATTCTGACGTTAGTTTATCTTGATGTTAAATGTCATGGTAACGCTCTGTGTTACCATGATGTTTAATGTCAAGATAGATTTAACACCAAGATAGTGCAAAAATTTGTTTTGAACAACCCAGCCCAGAAGTTCAACAATATTAGTGAGCATGCAGGAGGGGAGCGCATCGAATGTAGGATGTTTCGGCCACAGACGTGTCGGCCACTGACGTTTCGGCCAGAACTCTCCAGGGTAGGACGTTTCGGCCAGTCCTCCAAATGTTGCTATTATTATTTACTTATTATTGAAACAAAATATGTTATCAAAAGAATTTAAAAAACTTATATATCCTTTCAAGTGACAATATTTTTTGCACATACTGTGTGAAAACGAAACGAAATTTATGAAACAAATTATCTAAATTGAAATTATACAGGGCATCAAGCCTTCAAGCTTAAAAGGTTATTTTCGCTGGGCCGAAATCACCGGCGATTTCGGCCCAGAAAAACCCTGGGCCGAAATCACTTGATCCCTCTGTTCTGCACAGCCACTAATGCCACGCCACATGAGAGACTTTTCGTACCAGCGTCGACCTCTCTGTGGCCATTTGTTGCCAACTTTGTTATCTGTTCCTGGACCTGTCTTACTACAACGCCACGTTCGCATTAGTAAATACGAACCCTTCGTTGATGGTTCAGTTGTTGGAGGCAGACCCACAATACGCTCATGTAAGATTTGCTGGTGGACGCGAATCAACCATATCAATGGGTTCGACTGGTAACGTATCATTGTGTTATCCTCAGCAATTGTAATTGTTATTTCGAACTATGTGTTCTTTTTATTATCTGCGCTTCATGTATATTGATTCAATGCCAAATAAAACCATTATTATTATTATCATTGTATGAGAGGCAAGATAATCTTAACGTCGATCCTTCTACAAAAACTGGTTTGGTGGAGATTCTTCCAGTGCCTATTGCCGATTCATCTGAGTTGAATTCTTTCGATGCTGCAGGTGATCAAAGTATATTCATCAAGGAAGGAGATATGAAAACCGATCCTCTTCCGGCCCGGGGTATCTGATGCTTCAACTTATCTCCAACATAAAAATGACTTCCATTCCTGCGCATACTGGCCCGGAACAACTGCACCGATCTGCGTGTGAACGCTACAAGCCTCTTCGCTATATAGAACAGTTTCTTCAAGGAAAGGGAGAATGGGGTGATGTAAGCTTCATGTAACTTTATACGTATGGTTGCATGATGGGTTACACTGTTGATGTTTTGTTAGTTGAATAAAGCCTAGAGAAAAGGATGGTCTCATATTTATGAATACAACACCCATTAATGTTGTATATCAGAGGGCTGAATAAACTGTCATGACAGTCTTTCTGCTGTACCCACAATTTCACTGTTGGCGATCGTCGAAAACGGCAGGTTCAATACAGTCGGTTTGGCATAAACTAGTAGTAAACAGATATACAGATTGTTTGCTGGCGACCCGCAACTGTCTCCCATTTTAATTGTTCATATTAAAAACAAGTGACCTGGCTGTAATTGAGAACTAAGCGGGCTCACTTTTTTGAAAGTTAAGTCTTGGTAAAAGCATTGTGACAAGAAGTATACAGAGGTTAGTCTTGTGGCCCAGTTGTGGTGATTTACAATTTAAATATTCACCCTTTGAGAAATCAGGTTTCTCCATATGGATACATATTGTCTGGATTGGAGAAAAAAAAAATCAGCCCAAAATTTAGTTTTGACACCAGAGAATTGGTTTGTACAATTGTAACCTCCCCTTGCCAAAAAAATATTTGTGCTCTTATTCCTAAAAATTTACTTTAAGTTTATATTACTCTGCAAGTAACTCACTTCATATGGATAATGACAATGAAATTGTGGGTCATATGAGCAATATCCCCCTAGAATACAGGTAAGGAAAATGGGGGAAACTTTTACATTTCCATATGCATGGAGATAGAACATTGTTTATTTACCATATAGAGTTTTGCTTTAATTCCAACAATTCTGCTGTTTGTTAACACCATGAACAACTGTTTTTAGAGCCAGCAACCCTCCCCTCATGCCAACCAACCCTGGTTGAAAATGTTAAGGTATAGATTCAAGAACCCACTTCAGTTCCATTGATGCATAAGGTAACACAGAGAAGTGCGAAGTAATAAGCTGAGAGATAAGTGAGCATATGAAATGAGGTGAGCAATGATGTTAGTTTTATAGTTTGTAAAGTTAATACTATAGTTATATGCAGCAGTTTTTTGGGGGAGGGTGTTGTTAATCATACTTTGCCATCTTTTATGTTGCTCTTTGGAGATGTGTTTCCTTGGATTTTTTTTTTCCCCAAATGAAATCAGTATCAATGTATAATAATTATATTATTTAATGTTTAAATAAGATACATCATGAATGGATGTCATCTTTGTCAACTTTTGTTGGAAACCTATGTAACCTAACCTACATGAGTGTAGAAAAGTCTTTAATGTGCATTCATTCACCCTCCCTATCTCCAGATCATGGAGTCAACTAGGGTTTGCCAGATGGAAAGAACGATGGAAGAAATGAAAAGATAGTATGTCAAAAAACAGTTATTGACAGCAAATTTTAGTTCTTGTGTGGCAAGGAGAAGGAAGAGGGGAATTGCATTGATCAAGTTAACCAGTAAAATGGGAAGGTGGTTGGAAATTCAATGGTAGAGAAAGGTAAAGATATAGAAAATTTTGAATGAGGGAAATTGTAAGTAAATATGTAGTTGGAAAAGAATAGAATGTTAATATAAGAGAAGGTATCCATATTTGTTTGTGCTTGTGGGCATGATATTGTTTATATGATGTATGTGTGTGTTTGTATTTACCTAGATACTCTGTGTGTCCTGTCTCATACTTTCCAATGTGTGTGTGTGTGTGTGAATTAGCATGGTCTTTGATCACTTGTTGGACTCATGATTGACAGTTGTCATCTTCCCAGATAAGAGCTCAGAGCTCATATATGACCCAATCTATTGGTAATGCTGATTGTACTTTCCTTGACTTACAAAAAGCCCTCGACAAAGTACCACACAAAAAATTATTTAAAAAAACAAAACAAAAAAAAGGAAAATATAGGAGGGATACAAGGTAAATTACTAAACTGGATGGAGGATTTCTTGCATGGCAGAAAAATGAGAGTAGTACTCAGAGAAAAGAGTTCAGCTTGGGAGGAGGTAATTAGTGGAGTTCCAAAGGGATCGGTATTGGCTCCAATTATATTCACTATTTATGTGAATGACATGGATGATGATGTGGATTGTTACATGAGCTTCTTTATAGATGATGATAAACTGCTGAGGAAAGTGAATACTAAAACGGATTGTGAATCACTACAGAGAGACACAATGTTTGGAAATGGAGCCAGAAGTGGGAAGTAGACTTCAACAAAAAGAAATGTAGCATAATTGAGTTTGACAAAAGTGAAAAAGAATATCAGGACAATATAAAATTGGAACAGAGGAAATAAAGAAAGTGGGATCTGAAAAAGACCTAGGAGTAATTATCTCAAATGATGTGCCCCCTAATAAACAAATAAAGTTGTTATAGAATCTTACAACTTGCTAAGATCAATAAAGGTGGCTTTTACCTATTTTGATGAAGAAATGGTTAAAAAAAACACTAGTCACACTAATAAGGCCTAGACTGGAGTATGCTGCGACATTATGATGGGTCACTTAGTGCCAAAAAAGAATATAAAGAAAATTGAATTAATCCAGAGAGTAGCCATGAAAATTACCTCAATACTTTCAAACCTGTCATATAAGGAGAGACTGGCTAAATTGAAATGACCAACTTTGGAACAAAGAAGAGAGACCATTTACAGAATTATGAAAGGCACAGAAGTCCTTGATAGAGAGGACTTATCAAATTGGGATAAAAGAAATACAAGGGGACATGATAAGAAACTCAAAAAGGATAGTTATAGAAGAGACCTGGAAAAAGCTGTTTTCTACATAGAGTTGTGGGTATCTGGAACAAATTTGATAAAACAATAGTGTACAAATACCATAGACAAATTAAGAGCAAACTAGACACTGTGAAATACAAAAACGAGACACCACGAGCATAGCTCCCCTTCCCATAAGATACAACTAAGTGAAAAATACTAGGTAAATATGGAACACACACACACATGGCTCCTTGTCCAAAAGAGTTGGAGTGCCAGCTCACAGTACAGCGATGTTGAGAAATTTTCAGCCCTGGGTAAGACTTATATTGAAATTGCTGGATGTATTTACCTAATTGTACCAAATTTACTTAACTGTAGTGTATAGGAAAGGAGCATTGGTCATTGGGTCCTGTCTCTTCTCCAATTAATCATACTTAGCCTTAAATTCATATACAGTTCCAACTTAATCTATATCCTTGATTTTAGCCTTCCCACCAAAAGTTCAAGGCACAGTTTGTCCACCCATACTGAAAAATGCTCCCTCATATACTTCTTTTTGGCCCCATTTATAACTTTTCTCAGCCTCAACCATGCCAAAAGAAGTGAAGAAACATACCAGGAAGGTATTAACATTGAAACAGAAGTTGATCCCCCAGTGTCATGGAATGAGGGTTTGGCAACATTTGACACTGCAATCAAATTTACAGAATGCCAGCAGTATCTCACAGCCCAGGATGTTATGTATCTCAACAGGCTCAAGAATCAGATTATGGATGCTCAAAGAAAGTCATCAAGGCAGTCAGACATCTGCATCATGTTCTCAGGGGCTGGAAAGAGGGCCTCTACCTCTAACCGGCCCCAGCCCTCTAATGTCTGGCAATCCCCCGCCCTCAACCTCTGGTGTGGCAATGGTACTACTAATGCATATTCCAGTTTTCAACATGTATGTATGTTTGTTTGCAAAGAGGTGTGAGTTGATTTCACCACTGATGTGTAAGACACAGAACATGAATACAGCATAGTTATGATACATATAATGTGGATAGGAGGTGAAGGGAACACGGGCTGAGGGAAATACTTTTATTCCTGACTAGTTTCGCCTGAGTGGCTTCTTCAGAGGAACATAGTTTGAAGTCAAGTTGGTCAATATATATGGCAAAAAAAGGAACGTGGCAAAGAGTCAGGTTGGTCCCCCACTCGACCTCATCTGTCGGTGTGGCGGGCTGTCACAGCGGGTGGACAGGCGGATAATTGGTCCACCTGCTGTGACAGCCCGCCACACCGACAGATGAGGTTGAGTGGGGGGACCAACCTGACTCTTTGCCACGTTCCTTCTTTTGCCACATATATTGACCAACTTGACTTCAAACTATGTTCCTCTGAAGAAGCCACTCAGGCGAAACTAGTCAGGAATAAAAGTTTTTCCCTCAGCCCATGTTCCCTTCACCTCCTACCCACATTCGTCACAATGTATACACAAGATAAATATAATGTCGTGCAGATATTGTCTTGATATTTCCAAGCTGACCCTCCTTCCCTTGGTGCCTTACTCTGAAACTAGTAGATGAATTGTGGGGTAGTACTTTTAGAAAAGCTGTAGCACATTATTTAACAATCAACTTAGGTTAACCATGATTGTTGAAAGGATACAATTTAGATCTGACTGATTATGTACAAGAGTGGCTGGAAGGGCACAGAAAATAACATTGTTGTGTAAATCAGGAACTACCCATACAAGAAAGGAGCAGTATTTTTAGTTTAATGTGCATAATTATATATGTATTATGAAAATATCAGTTTTAATGTGTAAGCATAATATATGTTATTTATCTCCACAAGGTATAAGAAGACGGACAATAATGTTAACTTCATGCAGTGGGAATTTTAATTCCATGAAGATTACTACAAGAAATCCAAAGCTGCTTAAATGTAAGAATTCTGTTCCTCACCCCAGAATTCCTTGTGAAAGAGGAAAAACAGTGTGAGTTCTTATAAGTGCATTTTATAGTATGTTGACTTTAAAAGAAACTTATGATAAATCACTTCAGTGTTAAGACATATAAGTACACTTCATGCGGGTTTCTACTTTCTCAGTTTGGAAATTTGAAGAGGCACATGACAAATCACACCAGTGATAAACCTTACCAATGTATTTTGAGTGAGGTGTCGAATGCATATCCCAACAATATGAGCCGTCACGTGAGAACTCACACAGGTGATAAGCCTTACAGGTGCACATTATGTGATTCTTCATTTTCTGTATCAGGAAGTTTGAATCGTCATATGATAACTCACACAGGTGTTAAGCCCCACAAGTGCTCCTTATGTGAGTGTTCATTTTCTCAGTCTGCACATTTGAAGAGGCACATCAAAACTCACATAAATGATAAGCCGTACAAATGTATTGTATGCGAGTCTTCCTATGCTTCCTTATCCCAGATGACAATGCATATGAGAACTCATACAGGTAATAGGCCGTATAAATGTGCTCTGTGCGAGTCCTCATTTGATCAAAAAGGGGGTTTGACTCGTCACATGAGAACACACACAGGTGATAAGCCTTATAAATGCACTCTTTGTGAGATTTCTTTTTGTGTGCCTGGAAGTTTGAGCCGTCATATGAGAGCTCACAAGGGTGAAAAGCCTTTCAAATGTACTTTATGTGGATCTTCATATACTCGTGGTGAATATCTGAAGAGGCACATGAGAAAACACTCGGTTGATAATTTGATTAGATATACTCGAGAAGAGAAGAGTGAGGTTTCCCGCAGTGTAGTGACAATAAATGATAGTTCAAATGAAATGTTATTATATGATGTTAAGGAAGAGATTGAAGTGGAGGAGCATGATGTTGACAATGTGCCTAATTAGTATAGCATGATTTGGTTGTACATGATTGATACTATATTGTAGGCACAAGAACCAAATACAGTGAAGTGGATGTCTTTACAGTATTATGTCAAATGAACGTACAATCTAACAAACAGATGTATGATTTTCCAGTTTGGTTCAAATTAATGTGTACTGTATTACAAACTATACACAACGTATGAATTGCATAGTGTTAATCAGTACTTTTGACCATTTGTGGAAAAGGTTAGCTCTATATCTGGTATTGCTATTACATATGTCTATTTGCAGAATTTTTCATTCATTTGGGATACTTTTACTTGTGTTTTTCTTTACACTTCTGAAATGAACTAGAGAAGGAAATTGCAAAGATAGTGTGGTGCAGGAAAATGTTAGGAAAATTCATTATGTTACCATATGTAATGTTTAGCCATTAAAAGGTTACCACTTGATAAATGCACAACACTACGCTGAATAACATAATCTGGAGTGTGGTCCATACACATTTTAAGGTTTGGTTATATTCACAAAGAGGATATGTCACTTGTCAAAGTCATATATATATATATATATATATATATATATATATATATATACACATACATACATATACCAAGGCTTTTTCCTCCTTACCAGGGAGGTAGCCAAAAAGGAAAAGGCATAAAAATCATTCCCACCCATTCCATCCCTGAAAACACCACACCCCTCCACCCTCCCTCCCATCTTAGCACCTCCTAGATGACGGGTCATCCCTGCACCCTGTCCCCTGCCCTGGGTCAGAAGCAGTGTCGCAAGACACAGCACATCCACAGCAAGGCCGCTTCATTAAATCGGCGACCCCCCCCCTCTCCGTCCCCCCATATAAAGGAGAGGACGGGGAGAAATCCCTTCGGGCTGCGTCAAAATTTTGCTCACACACACTACCTCACCCTCCATGCATCACAACATCTTCCATATACAACCATTCTCCATTCACCCCTGTCTTCTGTCCTCTCCCATCCTTCCTCAACAGACATTCCCCTCTTCCTCAAAGCTCCCTTCACCCCATCCATCCATCTCATCCTAGGACGTCCCCTCATGTTCACTCCCTCCACATCTGCCTTCCATACCTCCTTTACTAGTCTTTCTTCACTCATTCTTTCCATGTGTCCAAACCATCCTAATACTCTTTCATCAACCCTATCTCCCAGCTCCCTTTCCACCCCTGTTCTCCTCCTCATTTCTCACTCTATCTAGCCTAATAACCCCCATCATACTTCTCAGACACTTCATCTCAAACACATTCAAGCTCCCTCTCTCTTCCTCTCTTATGTTCCATGTTTCTGCTCCATACAGTGGTGTTGGCACAATCACTCCTTCATACAGTCTCCTCTGAGCATCCATTCCCAAATTTCTATTCCTCATTACACTTTTTAATCCACCAAGGCATTTACTCACTTCTCTCAATCTACATTCTACCTCCACCTTCACTCCACCTTTTCCTGCCACATTTGCACCCAAATATCTAAAACTATCCACTTCCTCCAGTTGCTCTCCCTTAATGCTCACTTCCAGATTACTGCCACTTTCACCCCTTGTACATCTCATCACCTTACTTTTACCCACATTTATCTTCAGCTTTCTTCTATCACACACTCTCCCAAACTCTGTCACCAACTTCCTCAATCCCTCCTGTGTGTGTGTGTGTGTGTGTGTGTGTGTGTGTGTATAATATACACACACACACCACACAAGTGTAGCATAATGGAGTTTGGAAAAAGCAGAAACAGAATATCAGGACAATATAAAATTGGAACCAAGGAGGTAAAGAAGGAGAGATAAAGAAAATATTTAGGTGTGATTATCTCAAACGACTTGTCCTATGACAAACAGATCAACAAAATTGTCGTAGAATCCTACATCTTGCTAAGATCAGTAAAAGTAGCATTTGCATATTTGGACGAAGAAATGATAGAAAAAATAGTGGTCACACTGATAAGGCCTAGACTAGAATATGCAGCGACATCGTGGTCACCCAATACTAAAAGAATATACAGAAAATAGAAAAAATCCAGAGAGCAGCAACAAAAATGCCACCTGCACTTGCAAACTTGTCATATGAGAAGAGATTGGCTAAACTGGAGCTACTGACTTTGTCGCAAAGAAGAGAGAGAGGTGACCTACTGACCATCTACAGAATGAAAGGCACAGAAATACTCAATAGAGAGGACTTATTAAACTGGGACAGGAGAAGCACAAGAGGACATGGAAAGAAAATAAAAAAACATAGCTACAGAAGAGATCTGAAGAAAAACAGTTTTCCACATAGAGTGGTGGACACAGAACAAACTGGACAATGAAATAGTGTGTGCAAAAACCAGTCATGAGTTTAAGAGCAAACCACTGCGAGATACAAAAGCTGGACACCACGAGCATAGCTCCCTTTCCCGCAAAATACATACATATACCAAGGCTTTTTCCCCCTTACAAGGGAGTTAGCCAAAAAGGAAAAGGCATAAAATCATTCTCACCCATTCCATCCCTGAATACACTCCACACCCCTCCACCCTCCCTCTCATCTTAGCACCTCCTGGATGACGGGTCATCCCTGCACCTTGTCCACTGCCCTGGGTCAGAAGCAGTGTCGCAAGACACAGCACATCCACAGCAAGGCCGCTTCATTAAATCGGCGACCCCCCCTCTCCGTCCCCCCCATGCATAAAAAGAGAAGACGGGGTGAAATCCCTTCGGGCTGCGTCAAATTTTGCTCACACTTACTACTCACCCCCCATCCCCGCAAAATACAACTAGGTAAATGCACATATACATATGTTGATATAATACCAGATCTATTAACAGATTTATTTATAGAATATAATTACCAGTTTTGGTGCATGGTCAAAGGATTTTATATGTGTTGCTGAAATGTTAATTGTATTTGCTAATGGTTTTTAAGTACAGTAGTGCATTATTAATCAAATAAAGCTGTATGGTCTTGAATGGATGTTTGAATACCCCATAACTTGAGATATGAAATGTATCTTGTTTTACTTTTCCACTTTGAATTTTTGGATTTCCTCCTTTTGTGACTTTTGAATTCTCAATAAGATGGGATTACCAGTGTTACTGGAAATTCCTGAATAAATGTGCTTGAATCATTTCTTGCCATGTCCTCTTTAATATTCTTTTGTCTCATAAACCATGTCTACATTTTCATAGCCTTAAAGGTAGCAATCACTTTATTCTTCTTCCAGTATGGGCAATTCCAACCTGTCTAGTCTCTTTTCACACAGCCTGTCAACTAGGCTAGGGATAATTTGAGTTGTCTTCTTTCAGGACAGTACCACTACTGTAGGGAGGTGAGCGGGAGTGGAGTATTTGGGGATGAAATGGGTGGGAGTGGATTTATGCCTTTGACTTTGGCTACCTCCCTTGTAAGGGGGAAAAAGCCCTTGGTATATGTATGTACCACTACTGGGCCCCAAGATATTTCTCTGTAAATTTCAACTGTATTTTTTCAATTGTTTTGCTCAAGTAGAGCTGATAGTCAACATATGTTCCCTTCTTTCAACTACTTACTAGTTAGATTTTAAGCAACAATTATTATTCCCTCTTATCTTTTTTTCTTTCTTTTTTTTACTTTGTATATAAGAATAAAGAAAGAACACTGACATTGTATGAAGATGTTGCATATATAAACATGCTGCCACTTTTGGAATAATAAAAGATATTTTGTCAG
>NC_134788.1:32734598-32737098 GCF_046742065.1 Oratosquilla oratoria
CGCACTACATGATCGTGGTACACGCACGCGTATCACTATTTAGGTCGATAGTAATATAACGTCAGTAAGCTTTAGACTATATTGACAGGAGATTTCTTGGTTACAGATAGGAGGAGTTTAAGAATGTCATGAGAACAAATTAAGAAAATATGTCTATAGGTTGTGAGGAATTAATTCTCCTTATAGATGCATGAACACTTGGAATAGTTTAGGTGATATAACCTAAATTGGAACACTACGCGAATTGAAATGAATGATAATTGGAAAATAAGGAGTTAGATCCAAACATGATTTTGAAGCCAGTAGTGGGATTCAACCGGTTCGTACCGGTTCGTTAGAACCGTCTCACGGAATTTTACTAGTTCGGCGAACCGGCTAACTGGCAAACTGGCTAGTCGCTGTCAGTCATTGTCACTGGTCTCCTGTATCCGGTAAGTACCTGAAAGGTACGTTTCGTTAGTGATTTAGTGCATAGTTTATTTACATAAGTGGTGACCAGGTTTGTTACCATGATAAAAAGTAAAGCAATAACTTATTAAAACGTACGAATTCATTTCCTGAAATTTTTACGATTTCTAGCAAATAACTGAATTACAAATTTTGCCAGATGAAGGCGTAATATTTCAAGGAAATTACACTGGCAGTTAGGTTCAAAATATGGCCTTTTTTATTTTAATTAATACTCCATATCTAATGGCTTTTTTGCTAATTTGGCGAACGACTACCATCTATACTAGCCCCCCCCAACTGAAATGAGCAAATTGAAAATTTAAAACACTCATTGAAATAATTTTATTAAGTGGAATCATTAATTGCCAGGGCTAAAGATTTGTCAGCCATCAGTGCTAGCCCAACCATTAACCCCCTCCCCTTCTGAAATGAGGATAATATATGTGTATTATCCTATTACTATTAGCCCCGCCAAAAAAATTTGCTCAGCCCCCCCTTAGCCTCCCCAATTAAAAACTCCTGGCGCCGCCGCTGCATAGATATATCTTCATATTATCAAGTTTATCATTACCTCTATATCATTATATGATGTTTAACAATTTCTTACATATTTTATTTGGGAAATAGCTATGATTGATCATTTTATTTGTTAGAATCCAAGATCAACATGTGGACATAAATAATGCAAATTTGACATATATAACCGGATGACAAAATATTTGAATCCCACCACTGTTTGAAGCTAGGTATATTTTCCTGTTTGCTTCAATTATGTAATAATAATAATTTTATTTGGCAATAAATCAAATATATGAAATACAGATAATGAGAAGAACACAGATCGAATTTTCAATAACAATTGCCATCCCTTTCGAATTTAACTCGAGTTCAGAGTTAAACCGACGAATCGCGGGAGAAGAAACTGCATTCAAAAACCACGACTTTATCCCGGATGGATTTCCTAATCACCAGTCCCAAGGTGACGTGATGCAAAGCTCATTGGCTTCCAATTTGAACAAATTATGAACGACATCCAAGCCTGGTGATGTCATATTTCTTATGCGAAGAAAATCCCCACTTGTATAAACATCATATCACCTGTCGTTGAGTCAGGATCTTTATCATTCAATTTCCTGGAATTTTAATCCGTCTGGGGCATTGATTGCAACAGACTTGAGGTGTTATCACACATCCCACACCCTACCTCCAACCTCTGTTTGAATAGCTACAATATTCACTTAAAAAATCTAGACTTCTCTAAAAACACTTCAACATATGTCTAACTTTCGTATAGGTTTACAATTGTTCACCATTCAGCTTTGCTATGCATGACGTAAATATATCTTGCTATTCGGAGACTTGAAAAACAAAATATTGTAACCGAAGTCGTTTTTACTCGAACGAATTCTCAACAGTCGGCGCTAATGAAGCGCGTGAGAACCCAGTGCTTCTTTAGGCAGGCGCTAAGGACTTAAGATCTAACGGTTGAAGTCTTCCAGTGTTTTTTTTATTATTATTATAGTTATTATTATTAATTATTATTATTATTAATTATTATTATTATTATTAATTATTATTATTATTATTATTATTATTATTATCATTAATTATTATCATTATTGTTATCATTATCATTATGATTATTATTATTATCATTATTACAAGAGTGGGAAAACGATTTCTTCTAAACAGTCTCGATCTCGTTTTTCAAATGTCAAATTATTCATGTGTTACTCGTATATAGTGTCGAAAAGCTGATTAACGAAACGTTATTGAGATGTTCTAACAGAAGTCTAGAATATTGTAACCAAAGTCGATCCTACTCAGAGGAACGAAAGAGGTTTGACGAAAACAGTTCGGTCCCTCAGCTTCCAGAGAATTATTACAAAAATTGCATCTCAGTGGTGGAATGTAAACTACTCCCAAACAGTCTGCCAGGTCTTGTCAATATTGATCACATGCTTCTATTTTCTTAGCGCTTCACACTGCAACTATCTTCCCCTCCCTATCCTCCTTCACATTTAGCAACTCCCTAAAATACTCTGCCCAC